>NW_019385646.1:0-42332 GCF_000671375.1 Centruroides sculpturatus | reverse complement strand
GTACGATTTATTCGTATGCAAATTTAATTTTTTTTAATATATAAATTTTGAAAAATGTTCTACTCTCTCGTTAAATTGATTTCAGGTTTTTCATATTTAATTACAGTAGACTACTTGTAAAAACTGATACACAGTAACGTCATTGAATAATAGACTATGTAGCAAACGAAGTTATATATAATACATGTGTATTAAATAATATAGTAATAGTAAACAGGAAATGAGACATTTCTCTATGTCCTAAGTTACAAAAATCAATAATTTTAAAACATAAAAATATAACTTAGAGCAAAATTATTTATAATTTGTTTCAATATATTCGACGTTCTAGATTAAAATATATTTTCTTTTTCGTTAGAAAAATGTTTTAAATTCACTTTTGTCCACTTCACAAACGGACAGATGTATACAGATTTAATTTGATGTCATTAAAAATATTGTAAAAAGTTTCAATAGATATTGAACATTTGGAGAACGAAATTAATAATTTGATATTTCAGATTTAAAGGCAATAATTACTATGTTTAGTCAATAATCAAATTCCAATTTGCGGTTATGATAAAGGTGTAGGAGAAGTACAATCCACTATCTAAAAAAAAAAAATCAAAAATTACGAGTCGCGTAATTTTTGAATTTTTTTCCCATCACGAGTCAAAATTGGATGCGAAGTTAAAAGTTTTTATATTATTAATTATTATAAAATTGCAAAATTCTTAATTTTGAGGATAAAGATGAGTTTTATAAAAATTTTGTAAATGTTAATAACGAATAAAATCTTTATTAAGTCCGTCTCCACTCAAGATATGACACATGACTCCCTTTATCATCCTCGACCTTTAACCGCCAAATTTTAATAGTATGGATTCCCCTAATACACAAACTTCCATGAAAAATTTCATAAATTTTCGACAAAAGGTACAGGAGCTAAAGTGACTTCAAAATGGATGAACAAAATCGTGCCTCCCATACACATTAACATCCATACATACAGGAAAATTTATTTCTTTTTTTTATTTCTGGACATTTCAAGGTCTCACGAATCCAAAAATGTAAAAAGTCTTGTGAGACCATTTTTGACCGATCGCCATACGTTCCCTCTGTTATATAAAACATCCGGAAAAGTAAAATATTGTGACGTCTACGTCACTAAACAATTGATCGTAGATTAAGTTTTTTTTTTTCAAATGTGTATTGATATGTTAAGTATTTTTTAAAACTCAGAATTAACGAATTTGACTATTTTCTTCAGCAGAGTGAGTTAAATGACTAGTTTGTTTTGCTTATTGTATCAATGAGATCATCCAGTATCAGGGTTGGGAATGAACTTCCTATGATAATAAACCCGACCCTATGATAAGTAACGTGATCGGTTTCGGCAAGCGCTTTTAATAAAAGTAATAGTAACATTTTTATCATTTTTATTATTATAAAAACTAAACTTTTATTACACTTATATATAACTTTAATTGATAATATCATTGCAATAAATAAATTTTAATTTTTTGAAATTCTTTAAATTATTTTTCAGATTTAAAATCGTTTATATCCAATGATTTCTACAACAATATAGATTTACTAATAGGAATTACACTGTTTTTACATTAAATCAGTAGTGCCAAATCTAATGATAACGACTCCAATAACCTTGACCTAATTTTTGAGATCAAGTAATCACTAACTTTAGAAATTTTGAAGATACAGAAAAAAATTCAAATTATACAGTCATCGAATGTGGTTATTTATGTACGAAATAATATCCAAATTTCATTAGCCTACAGTATTTTTGTCACTAAATTCTGTCTGGTCTGAAAGGAAAGAACAGGATTGAAATAGTAAACGGGACTGAAAAGCGCAATTCTATGACACGAGTAATGAAAAGTAGGATTTAAAAATTGTCTTAATCGTTATTTAAATTAAATATTTACCCTTAGACGAGTTGCCTTACAGTAGCGTAACCAGGGAGGGTTGAGCCGCTTCCTGCTTGTTACTGTAATGCAGCGAGGGAGGACCTACGGAGTTCGAGCTTTGTAAGTAAATAAAGAAATAAAGAAAAAATGAAATAAGTACAGGAAAATATTTGAATGTGACAAATAGACTTATATACGTGTACTGTACTGTACAATATCTAAGAGTTTACTTTTCATCCACAGCTCTGGTGGCTACTTCCACAGTGAATGTAGATTTGTACGTTCTAATTCGGTCCTTCCCAAAAGCGTTCTAGTTACGCTACTACTGCGTTATGTTACTGCAAAAGTAGACAATCATATCAATTTCTGTTCATAAGTAAATGTCATTTCAAATCAGATTCCACTTTCTTTGTCCTGTAACTATGTCATTTAACTAATATAACTATGTCTTAATCTTACCTTGAATTTAAAATTAATTATCTGTTAAAATACCGGAAGGGGCATTAACCAAAAACGTAGATCGTCAAGGTCGTCCTGTACTGCACTGTACCGTACTGTACTTTCGGCATCATTGATTTAGCACACCAATACGTTTTCACTTTTGTATTAATAAATATCATCCTATGTTACTTAGTTTTGAAATGATTTTTGATGTATTTGCATAAGATGACTCTATTAAAATTTTAAAATCTAAAATAAAATTTTTTTTAAAAAAGAAGCATTGAGATTCACATTGGAATGAAAGATGTCGACGAGATGCTCGTTAAATATTTTCTTTTTGAGGAAATTATGATAAAAAGAAATAAGAATATATTGTTTAGTTAGCACAATCATCAGGAATAATATATTTCTGATGATTGGACATGGCGGAAGAATGAAGGCAACTTAGTTACTTCTTTATTTTAAATTGTGAAATATACAGTCTGCATTTTAATTGAAAAGGAATATGTTGTTTTGAACGTCATTCTCTCGCGGATGACATTCTATTTCTAAATGAGAGGATGATTGAATAAAGCTGGCCGTGCAACAGACTTATGTCAGAGGAGAATCCGGGATCGAATCTTTCTCAAAATTTCATATTAGTTGCTTCGATAGTGTGGGTATCTCTATGCCAGTAGCGTAGCGTAGTGGGAGCGGCAGGGGCGGCACTTTTTAGGGAGTGGCAAAATTTCACAATAAATAATAATGTCTTGTAAGAATTTGAACCATTTTATTTCATATTTTCGTCCACCTACGACTCGGACCGATTGAAATGAGCACGAAATAGTGTTACCATCCATCCGGATAGTCCGGGAATTGACTCGCTATCCGGGGATATTGTGCGCGACCTTTCAACCATTTTTTTTTTTTTACTTGTACGATTTATTCGTATATTTGTACACCTCCAATATCCAATAGAGCTAGGTCACTTGCGTTACTCCTATCCAAGTCTCCCTAGTCGCTAACTGTAACTGATTTAGAACCAGCAAGCACTGCACATTATTCTTCGCATTGCAAAATGTCATACGCATGCGTCAGGAATTTCTATTCGAACAAACTTCACCTGCCGTCCGGGTCGGCGATTTTAATAAGATGGCAACACTAACACGGAATTTTTCATTACTTATTCTGTGACGAAACTGACTTTTAGTCTTTTAAATTGAGATACCTAAATAAAGGGGACGAAATTTTCCTTTATCCCGGGCGGCTGACATCCACGCTACGCCACTGCTCTATGCCTATTGTCTGTTTGAAAATCTGCTTAAATTATAAAGATACAAGAAAATAAAGGCAACAATATCTCATTATTATGACGATAAAATCGAAAATTCAGTCATAATTTCATTTTAAATAACGAATATCTGTTACTGTAATTCTAACTTAAGAGAAATCTTCAGGACTTTATTCTATAGTTGCATTAAATTATGTAATTTAATTAAAAGTTTCAATTAATAGATAATTACATAAATGCTTTAAAAATATTTAAATTTAAGACGAAGGAATTTTCATGATAGATGGAAGCAGGCAAATTCACCGGCTATTTGGAGAGTAGCAAATCTGCAATTTGTCAGAAAATTATCAAACAAAACTGAAACTTTAGACTGAAGACATATTTAGAAATTTTATAAAGTCAGGAAATGATAGTTTTAAATTCTAAAACCGTGGGAGAATATAGTTTTATAGTTTTAAAATAATGGGTAAGAAATGTTATAAATATTGTTTATAAGAGTCTACAGGTGGCGCCAAGTGTTAATAAGCATTAAAATATTTGTTACTACTACATTTTTTTAGATATTCGTTTTAATTAAAATAAAAATTTTCGTAATTTTAGATAAATTAAAATGCATTTTAGTTATGTTAAAAAAAGAATAAATTCGATTTAGAAATCTTCAAAAATTGTCTGGAGAATTATATAGATGACGTCATTGATATGGAGAGTTGTCATCCGATTCGGAGAGAAATCTCTATTACTTTAATGTAATAACGTCTTCGGTTATATTCGCATTACACTTGAGTTTTGGAGAATCACATTCAAAAATTGGCGTGGAAAAATATGTTAATTTAAATAGTTATGCTCGGGGCTCAGTTCTATAGACTTTTTTCCTCTCTATAAAATGTCAAGGTTAGTTATATCGCGTGTTATATATTCCTCACCCACAGAACTCTAATGCGGCACAAGAGCTGATTGATCTTGCAGTTAAAAACGAAGGCCAACTTGCATGTCAAACGTCACACTTTTGAACTAAATGTTCTTCCTCTTCTATAAATTATTTCTCTTGTGAAATGAGTATAGAGAAAAGAATATAAAAACTCGGAAACCAAAGGAAAATCGAAATTTTCTTTCATCTTAATTGTTATTCAGTTTAAATATATTGTAACTAATTTATTGCAATTCGGAATTTTCCACACCCTTATCTTACTGATTTTGAAACATCCCAAACTTTAATTAGCCTAAATTAAATCACGAAATATTTAAAGCGCAATTAAATGCCACAATTTTGTCTTGTCCGTTTCCAAAAGATCTAATAAAAATTCTGACAGAGCCACAAAATATCGTCTTCCAAAATAATGCCCGAAAGAACTTTATAATAATTCAGATTCGAGTTCTTTTGGATATTCAAATGTGGCCATTATTTCCTACAGACTAGAAAATCTTTATGAATGGTCACTCTAGCTGACATGTTGAGATGAATTGATCCGTAAACAAGCGGTGATGTCACTTTTCGAGCTTTTGTAGCTGAAATCAAAACCTGTATGACCTTCGATGACGCACTTGGCTCCACGGTATACCTTTGTGACGTCATGCGTTGCGCTTAAAACCAGGGAGACTCATCGATCGCTCATTCTATTCAATAAGGATTAAGCGTCGACACCTGTTCTTTATTTCTAAGTTTCTTTCCTCACGATCGTTAAGAAGCTCTCATTGATTGGCATAAGCTTCTTTTTGTAGTTATCTACTTTCAATACTTTTCTTATTAACAAAAACTTAATTAAATGATAACTCTTAAAGCTTGTTTAATTAATTTGGATTTAAATTTATGAAAGAATTTTTCTACTGATAAAATTCTTACCTGTACGTAATATAGGGTAATTATAAGCTTCAGAATATGAAGTTCTTGTTTAAAATTTTCAATTATTATAATGTGAAGAGTAGTGAGTAGTTGCAATTATCTTCTCACAAATTGACATCGCTGTTCATGGCTGACTTCGGTTCGAAAATATCGAAAAATATATCAATAGAATCATACTATAGTTATTAGAAAATGCAATGCAATTTATTTTATTGAACGCTTTCTAAAGTCAAGCTAACTTAGATTTTGCCCGTTTTTGAATCATGTTACTGTATTTTTTGCATCAGATATTTTCCAATAAAACTGATAGAAGGAGACTTCTTATATGATCGATCATACAGGCGAATAGTTTATATTTCAATATTGCAAGTCAATTCAACTTAGAAATCAAATTTTATACGCGATTTCGTTATACTATGATCAAAAGAAAGTTATGTAAATCGATTTGTACAAATAAAATTGATTTTGAGTTGATCTTTGGAAAATGAACTGCACCGCTTCGACAATTGATGTCAAACTCGAACAGGATTACGTTATTTTACATAATAGAAAAATTTCAGCAAATAAAAATTCTAGTACTAAAAGTATTACCATCTGGTTCATCTGTAATATCGATTCTAGTAGAGTGACGCATTAATGGTATGCCAAAACAGTGTGACCTTGAATGAATCAATTTTAGAAATATAGTTTCCTGGGCAACAGTGACGGTTGCTATTTTTTTTTTTTTTTTAGATTTTGGCATTGTATGGTCAAAACAGTCGTGCGTTATTCCGTTCCTAAGCGTAAATCGGCAATTTGCCAATTCGTAATACATACGAGGAAGCAATAATTGGACCGCAACGTGGGAAAATATCGTGGGAAGAAGCTGTATTATTTTTAGGATGATGATACTAAATGATGTTTCCGTGTGTTATATAGAAAATCTACAAGGCATAATTTTGGTAAAGATCTAGGATTAGATACAATATTATATAATTTTTATATTATTACTTCAGTTATGTAAACAGCATCACTACACACTATATTCATTATGATCGAATGAAATTTTATACGCATTGTACTTAAATAGTTCGAAAATAACACTTTAAACAAAACTACTGATGAAAAATTTAATCAGTATTACATTGAAGTCTTTGTAATATACTTTAATAACAATTTTAATTTTCACGATTACTTCTTTCGAATTGAACATTACAGATTTCATTATTTTGCATATAGTCAGAAAAATTTTTCGGTTGGATGAACACATGGCAAAGGATTTATCCTGCTGCCACAAGGAATCAGAGTTCTAATCCAATCCGGATTTAATGATTTTTATGGATAGTTTGGATTGAGGTTTCGTTTCTCATCTTCACGTACTATGCTGACTCCGTCTATTATGTATTAGGATAGCTCCTATGAAATTAAGGTTTGCTGTATACTCAACCTATGATCTTGATAAAATTTTGTTTTCTAATTAATAAATTTGACTTACGAATAATAAAGAACTGATTTATTAGGTAAACGATATACTTAAATTTCTAGAATTTAATGTTAAACTTGAAGATAAATTATTTTTTTTCTGAAGTGATTTAATTTTAGATCAATGAACTGAGTACATCAATCTTTAAAATATGACTAAAACTGTCACATAAGCTACACAAAAGAAAAATTTTATTTTTAATGAAAAGATTCTTTTAATCAAAAATCAATTTTGTGTTCCATTTGAGGGTGATCAAGTGTGTCTACGACTTTTATACCTCTGGTACACTTAACAAAAAGTCAGCTTTGTGGCATCGATTTATTTTGTCAATTCAATGTTGACATTTTTGGAAAATAGCCAATCATATTTAGTTTATTTTTTCCCTTTACGTATTAAAATATAATCGAAAATTCTCTTTCATATAGATTGAATTACTTCCTATTAAAAAAAACATTGAAAATCCTTTACTATTGAATAAAGACGTTATTTTCTTATATTTCGTGCATTTTTGAGAAATTAATTACGTTTTTATTAGTGGTGATTTATAAGATTTGTAGCCAACACGTAATAGTTAGCTTGCCAAAATTTTTATTTTTGTCATTTTTGCTCTTTTTTCTCTTTTATATCCTTAATATATTCATAAAAAAGTCGGAATGATTTAGAGATTTTAAAATTATAAAGAGGATAACGTTTATATAAATTTTTATAACATAATATCTTACAAACTATATCCATAAAATCCAAAATGTACTTACATAAAATCGAATGATCTACTTTTAGAATATGGAAATATCTCTAATATTATGTTTTCTTATTCGGAAATTCGATTAACAGAATAAAAACACGGTGATAAAAATCTATATGTAAATATGAATAATTTTTTTACAGAAAAATATGTAAATATACGAAGAAAACGCCCACGTTTATAATACTTATGTATATTCTTTTCTTTGAAAAGTTGAAAACAATTTTTAATTAATTAATAATTTTTAATTTAGGCAATTATATTTTAATTATTAATTTTTTTATAAATAATATCCTTTTTAAAGAAATTAGAAAAAATATATATTATTATATATTTATTTTAATATTCATGCGCATACAAAACATTAAATTTTTAATAAGGAATTTGAGATTTAAATTTCCAATTTTTGTCACTTATCATAATTTCGTATCGTTTTTCGTTTCTTTTTCATTTGAAGTTTAATAATATGTTTAATGAAATATTTTAAATATTCAAGTTGACGGGTGGATGGCTAAAGCTGTTAAGGCATCAGCCTCTTGCTCTGGGAGTTTGGGATCGAATTCAGCGAGCAACTTCCCGGGAGTTTTAAATGGGCGGTGTGTTCTAGATATGTTAGATCTCCATTGTGGACTTGGAAGACCCCACGAGGGATCTTCCAAGAGAAGTTGAAGTTCTGAATAATTAGAAAGGTGCGCATCTGTTCCTTTACCAGAATGGATATTATTTTATATTAAGTATTGTTGTTTATCATTTGAAAAAATGTAGTTCAAAACAAGAAATTTCATATTTCTGCATCTTTGTTGGCCGTTCCATTGTGCGCCTTGCCGAATCCATATTTTATTCTTTCCATCCTGTGAACATTAAGAGATCCTTTTTACCAAACTCATCGTGCGGTCTTTTTTAAAACTCTTTCCGCAAGTATGCACTAAGAGGACCCCTTTTAACAAGCTATATAGTATATATTATATACATTTAAATTGAAACATTTGTATATATATATACGAAGTATATACAGGTAACCCCCGTATAACACGGTACTTCTATAGCACGGATTCACTCTGACACGGTTCGAGAATTGGGTAAAACCCTCGTACAACAGGAAATGTAATAAATTTTTACATACTTAAGTAATAATAGTTCACGAAAATTATTATTTTCGTGAACTATTAGTACTTAAGTATGTAAATTTTCTCTTCTCGCCTTCTGTCGATACACGTGGTCCTTCTCGAAACTTGTTTCAATGTTGCCAGATCGCGACGCTTCTGCTTCTGATGTTGCCGAATGTTTTTCCCTTATTCCATACTTGCTTTATTCTTCATAAGTGCTTAGCACCATATAAGGAAATTTATAAAGACCTTTTAACTAGAAGCAAGCAATCTAAAATTACATACATTTTGCAAAAGGTAAAGCATGGATCTGAAGATAATGCAGAAAAATGCTCAGAGGATAAGGATAACTTGCCAAAAAGAAAACGCTCTCGGTTAATTAATAGTGTTTTTAGTGATGACGAAGAAAATATTGTTTAATTTATATTAATATGTATCACTTAAAACATTTTAATGAAGATATTTATCTTAATTATGAAAATATACCATCATGTTTTTTAATTTTTGGAACCTAATCCTCCTTTTCGTATTAGTTCTTTGTTTCGTATAACACGGATTCGCATAACACGGCAATTTTTTGGAACGTAACTACCGTGTTATACGGGGGTTACCTGTATTAGGAATTTGATAATTTATTCTATTTTATAAATTTCTATAAATTCTCTATTTTTATAGCACCATTCAATATTTTATTGGATTAATAAAAATTAGAGCCACACACTTAATTCGAAAATATCTTCTGGGATCCTATATAAAACTTTGGCGAAGAAATTTACATTAGGCTACGCATTTCTGGTCTTTGATGAGGTTTCTGAAACAAATTTCTTAATTTATTTTATTACTTATCAAAAAACCGAAACACGAACATCGTGGTAGAAGTACGAAATCCATTAATGTATTATAATTCAGTACTTTAATGTATTAATCGTGTTTAATGCGATTTAATACAGTCATTCCTTGAATTTATTTCAATTTTTTCGGCCGGTGCAAACTTATTTTAATTGGGGAAGCGTATTTTGCATACCACAGGAAATACGTGGAGGATCTAATTAGGGCCGGCAGAAACACGTAAACTGCGAAACTCCCTAATTCAAGTATCTTAAAAAGTACAGTACATATTTGCAATTCATCTCTGTTTTTAACGAAGCATACTTTTGTAATTGTTCTTGCGAGAGAAAGAAAAGAAAATTGGGTAAAGCACTCTATTTACAAGTTCATGGACCATTTCTTAATTTTATATAATTGGATTCAGTACACATAGCTGAGAGTCTGCATAAACATTTAGAGAAATTTCGATGTATGTAACGTTTTACGGAAAGTTAACTTTACATAAGTCTATGGTAACTGTAATTATTTTATAACTATCTTTTACATTTTTAATTATTTAATCGTTTTAGATTTATATTCCACATAAAACGCTTAAGGAAAGTTGAAATTCTGAATAATTAAAAACGCGCGCATCTGTTCCTTTTCCAGAATGAATATTATTTTATCATATTAAGTATTGTTGTTTATCATTTTAAAACATGTAGTTCAAAACAAGAAATTTCATATTTCTGCATCTTTGTTTTTTCCAATCAACTCTTTTCTTTTTGAACCGGGCCCATCAGTGGCAAAGTGGATAAAACCGCTAAACACTGGTCCGAGTTCTCGTCTAACCAATAAGCCGCTACGTGGAGTTTACCGAGCTTTCTTTACGTGTCTATTACTTAAATAGGGGCCAATTTCCTATAGAAAATCCTCCCACTTGGCAGATCTCTCAAGTGTTGCATTGTCTTACCCCATCAATTCAATCATTTTAACTTAATTTATCCTAGTTATATGTATTTTCACTATTTCTAACTTTACGTTAATGTTGTTTTGAAAAAATTTTATTTTTTATTTATTTTTTACCAGACGCTAAATAACGCGCACATATTCTAACACCTCTCGTAAATTAAAAAAATACAGAATGATTTGAAAATTTAATAAAAATAATAAGCTTTCTATGTTATGTAACCATTTAGGGTGTGCCTGACATCGTATTGCGTATATCACTATCAGAGTCATCGAACCACAACGGGAGTTCTGAAATTAATATTGGCAAAGCGGTTTGTTTAAGCATTATTCTTTGATGTACGCAAATGTTATGCTTTGCGTAAAGATGTGCTAGATATTTGTAGAGCAGTATAGGATTTCTATATGAATATTATCACTACTACGTACATCGAGCTTACGAATATATATATTTTTATTTATTTATAAGTTAAATATACCTAATAATAAGTATTCATATAAATGTTTATTCGAAATTTTTCTTAATTACCAAAACAGAAAATTATTGTTATTAGTTTACACTTATTGATTTATATATATTTTTTATTGAATTTTAATATAAAATACCATTATTAAGTTTATATATTTTATATTTTAATCAACCTTGAATAAAGTTAGATACGTACGCCATAATTCTTAAGAGAAGCACTCCCATGTGAAAACAATGATGAAGATATTAAACAAAATAATCAATAAAATAAAAATATAATTTGAAAATGAAAGTAAAGATAAAATTGAAAATATAACTTAGAACTTATTTGTAATTAAATTTATAGATATTTGGGATGAAAATAATTTTATATTCTATGAAAAACTGATACAAAATATGCGAAGATAGGCTCAGTCTGCAAAACTATATTATGATAATGTATCTTACATATATAGGTGTGATATGTGTGTGTGTGTGTACACGAACAATATATTTTAATGTTATATTTATTTTTCTTATCTTTTAACGAGTATTTGAGTTGGAGAACCGAATAAGGTCGAATAAATATACTACTTAAAATATTCAGAAATTTTCAAGAATATTTTATGTAAATCAAGTCTTTCGAGCAAAATAAATTGCTCAGTCAATTTTATTTCTTCTATGGTTCCTATATGATTATTTTTTATTCTTAATCTTTAAAATTTCATTGTGTAAACAAAATTGACTCAATTTTCAAGTAATTCATTTTATTCAATTTTAATCTTAATTATATACATTATAAGTAGATTAAAAGTAAATAATTTTAATATATTAAAAAGCATTTTTTTAAATGCTTTTATTGGTTATACTTTTCGACAGCGGATAGTAGCGGTGATATTCCCACCACACACATTAGTACAATACATTTACATGCACGCATGATTAAGTTCTACATTTGGTTATGTTTATCAGTGGTGAGTACGAGTGGTGAGGACGATGGAGTGGCGAAACCCCTAAAACATCATTAAAATGCATTGTTATTGGACTTAGGTATGCTCTCAAAGTTTCGTCCTTCTCTTAAATGAGAAATGGATGAAATTTGAGTTCTAAGATTTGAAGATTTGATACAAAGCGAGTTAAATAAATGCATTTAAAAATCAATGAAATTTATAATAAGAAAAAATTAAGAATTTGTTTAATGCTATTTCATATGCTATTCTGTGACTGAAAAAGTGACTAAAAATAATCTGGAAGCGTTTGATTGGCATCTTCTAAACGGGAAACGTCACTTCTTTGATTGATTAAAGATACAAGTGACAGATAATTTTTCATCTACAACAAATTTTAACGGTAGTTTTCTTATTATATGTAGAAAATTCTTATTCTCCTGCAATCTAAATTCAATAAGGCTATATTTTATTATATAAATAATGTGCGAAAATCTTGACGGCCAATAATAATGATAGATAAATGATATTGAATTTAGAATATTAAAACTCAATTACAGTACTTAATCTAATATAGTTAAAATATTCAAAACTCGTCGTTTTTTGTGAAACCGTTCAGAAATTTTGAGCAAAATCGATAAAGAAAAACGAGAATTCCCGAAAAGTTTAAGCGTAATTTAACTATACAATTGCCAATTTCAAATTTTTTTAAATATAAAATTGGCAATTGGTATAGTTAATTACATTTAAACTTTGATTTGTGTTTAACTTTGATTAACAGTTGAATATAAAAAATACGAAGTTGATAAATTAAAATTACAATTATAAGGATTATATTTGCCAGGGAATCGTGCATAAAACTTGAATTTTTAGCAATGGAAATTAATAATCATTGCATACTTAGGCAAATGAACTATTAAAGTTATTTTTAACAAGGATTAATGAAATGATAACATATGTTACAATTGTATGTACTGTATATATCTATACACACGATAATCGAATTAGTGTGATGTCTGTTTTATATTCTATATTTTAATTTAGGTATTGTTTTGTCTTAAATATTAATGAAACAAAAAATTTTTTCGATGTTAATTACTTCAAAATTTTCTTCAGTTTCATTGTGAGAATATCCATAGTTTATTTTTTATCCAAAAATTTACTTAAAAAACACAAAAGCAAGTAAAATAAAATCGAGCTTTTAATAAGTGCTACCTCTAAACAGCAAATATTTTTTCAGGAACGTATTTTATTTTATTATTATTTTTTTTTAAACGAAACTGCATACAAGGCAAACCTCCGAACAACAGTCATTTTTATGTTCTAGTTAGTGCAGTTGTTGAGGTTTGACTGTATAAACATAAATAATAATAATAAATTTTTATAAATAATTCCCTCATTATATAACCGATTACGGATTTAATTAAAACTACAGTATTTCGAAATACTCAGTCATAAAATGCTTCATTACTGATTTAAAGTTTAAATTAAATGCAAGGGTGTATAGATTACATTTTTATCTGTTTAAAATACTTAAATATATCTTATAAAACTTATGAACTATCAATAAAAATAAATTATTTATTTGGTTCATTCAAGTTATACTAGTTTTTTAATGTTGGATCGATTTAAATGGAATATAGATTTTTGTATAAAAGTTTAAGAGCACACTTAGTTATAAATTTATAAGTAGAAGAAACTCGTGATTTAAATTATGTAAAGCTGAAAATATTGGAAACATATACGTCAAATTTAATAACTGAAACAGGTTTTATAAATGATATTTCTAGTATCGATACTGAAGTATCACTTAGATAATTTGTTCGTCGATTTGTTCTCATAAACACGATTGAAGTTGCTATTAGAATATGAAAATAATAATAAATCAATCTACCTTGACAATTTAATGCTAGACAAGTAAGATTTCTCTGGATGAATAGAAGTTATGAAACTTAAAATAAGATTTTATTTCCAATTTATTGTTTTCTTCCTTCTTTCTTTCACTTTATTTATGAAATATGTTTTAAACAACTTTAACAATATTTTGTTGTTTTAAAGAATTGAATGCTATCTTGTTTGTATATTTTAAATTTTATTTTTACAAAATAAAATGTTATCAAATATTTTTGTAGACGTCAAGAAAATCAAATAATTTTACTAGATTTTTCTATTGTAAGTCTATGGTTTCTTGAAGTACAGTACAATATTTTTACAGTAGAATAGAATTTATTTTCAGATTTTGCATTAAGTTTTATCTAAGCAATGTACAGTACATCTAATCATTTGTGTATGGATTTAAATTAAATTGGCAAAGATAAAAATTTCAAAACCAAATTTTTAGAATTTAAACAAAATTCTAAAAATTTGGTTTTGAAGTTTTTATCTTTATCAATTCAATTTAAATCCATACAAATATGATTAGGTGTACATTATACATTCCTTCCTCCTCCAATGATCCACACACGTATAAGTTTTCGATATTTAGAGCTCTTATTAGAATGTCTTTCTATTATTGCTGCAACGTGTACGACAAATTGCAAGGATTAGATGTACTTCAAGAAACCATAGACTTACAATAGGAAAATCTAGTATAAATGATTAAATTTTCTTGACATATTGAGATTTACTTGATGTTATTTATAAATTTGCAATATTGCCTGATGGCCGAGTGGTTAAGGTGTCGACTTTCCGCTTTGGGTATCCGGGAACGAATGCAGACTGATCGAAAAAACTTGAGAAATTTTTTGGGGTGGTTTGTTTCTTCTATGTTGAGCCTCACCACCCTGCTTCCCCAGTTGGGCATGGCCGAATCTATGATGGGCTTGATAAAAAGGTTCTCTTACTAGCCATAGCGCAGAAAGAGTAAAAGAATTATACATATAAGTTCTTAAATTTTATATCAATTAGGTTTTAAATTAATGATATTAACAGATTTAATTAGACTTTTGTCGCGAAATTTATCTTACTTTGAAAAATAATGTAGATGCAACGAAAATAAATGAAACTCTAATTGCTGAGTGAATTTAAAAGAAACAACAAGAAAAAAAAAAGCATACGATAAGCATTGTCTTTAATGTTTGTTATTATAATAAAATACTAAAAATAACAAGATTTGATAATATTCATGGAAAATGAATTGATGTTTAAAGAATAATAAAAATAGCTGGATAAACAATCCAATGACGGTTCGTTTCAAAGGTTCTCATCACTGGCCGAGTGGATAAAATCACTGAATCAGTTGGATCAGTCCGGAATCTGCGCTGACCAACGAGCTGGCTGCGTAGAATTTTCTAGTTTACTCCACGTATCTAACATCCAGAGGCGAGTTTCCCATAGAAAATGCTCCCGGGAGACACTTTACCCTTGGTAAATCGTTACTGTGTGTTCACCTTATACCATCAATTTAATTCGTTCCAAACAAAACAAGATATATCGTCAGCTTATTTATTAAAATCAGCTTAAAATCAATCAAAATAAAAATTTTAAAAAGGCTTAAAATCAGCTCTAACAAGCAATGCGCCTAATGAAACTGGAAATTTTATGGCGAAATTATGAAAAAAATCCATTAATTGGAAATTGACATAAATTTTAAGCGTATAAAGAATGAATGTAATTCAATCAATTAATTAATTAATTTAATTAATTAAGCCAATCATATTAATTTTTCCTATTTTTATCATTATAATATTTAAAATAATTTCAAAATCAAACGTATGCAAGTTCAATTTATTGGATTTTCAATACTACATTTCAAAATTTTTAGAGTTTCATTTGTTTTAGAATTGATATCTTCGATTACTTCTTTAGACCTAACAGAAAGCATGCAACACACCAAAATGATTAACATATCAAGGATAGATCCTTGTTTTAAAAATTTAATCAAACGATATTTTATTTGCTCGAGAAAGTATATTCTAGTTTCTTAAGAACCAATATATATATATTGGTTCTTAAGAATATTCTATATATTGTGCAGTACATATGTAAAGATTTGATATACAGTACAGCTATGATTTGATAAGACAACGCAATATACGGTAATATGCTACGTGAGTGGAGACTTCTATGAGAAATTGGCCCTTACTCAGGTGTTAAGCACATGAAGAAACAGAAAACTCCTCGCGGTCACTCGTTAGTCAGGCTCAAACCTACGACCAGTGCTCAGTAGTTTTATCCATTTGTCAATTCGGCCACTGGTTTATCTACAAACAAACAGGAAATTTGGCAACTTATATAAAAATTTTATATATACAGCAAGTCTTTTCCAGATGGTTCTCACTTAATTAACATCGTGGGTAGGTTCTTGGAAACTCAACGTTAAGCGAAACGACATATATAACAAAACCAATTTTATCACAGGCTAAATAACATAAACAAGATATAATTCGGTTAATATTGTTCTAATTGGATCATATTTGCAACCTTCAGCATTTATTTCCACCTCATAGAATCAATTTTACTATTTATAAAGAAAATTCAAGAAAGATAATTGTAAATTTGATAATTTTCTAACTATTTTTATAAACACAAAATTAGGAAAAAAAGAGCACTTTCAATGCTATAGATTTTTCATCCAAGTAGAAGATATCAAAAAAACAATTGAAACTTTTAAAATAAAATTTATTTTATAAATTTTATTTGATTAATTTTAAGACTTTAAAATTATTTTAAAATATTTAATTAAAATAATTTTTCTATCTGTATGTTTGCATTTAAAATACATTAGAACTTAATTAATAAATTATTTATCATTACAGTATTTGTAATTTTGATACTTTTAATTTTTGGTTTAAGATAATTTTGTATTATTATAATATTTTTACAATATTAAAATAATAATCACGTAAAAAAGCTGTATCGATATTTCGTATAAAATGTGTATTTTGGGATGTGTCGAACAAGATTCGACTATTTGGAAGAGATGTTTGAGTTCGTGAGTGTCTTTATGTATCCAATACAACTGAAAGAACAGCTGAACCTGGTAAGACAATTTTTATGCCGTCACAAATTCTCTATTTTTATGCAATGGCATGTACTGGTTCTCATAACATTCGATATCGAAACCTGAAATTATTAAAATTACAAAGAGCGATAGCGCAACACTTGGACGATCTGTTTTAGATACTATCCGGGAAGACCTTCTACGGGAAACTGGTCCCTATTTAGATTTAAAGACATGAAGAAAACGTGAGAAGCTCCATATGGCCAGTCTATTAGTAAGGAGCGAATCGGCGACCAACTACCAGTGTACAGTGGTTTTCTGTATTCGGCCATTATGGGCACTTATAAGATACAAATTCAATGTTTTTTTTTTTTTTTTAAATAAATAATTTTCTGAAATTGTCATTCAATAAGTCCATTAATTTGAGTACGCCAATCTATTAGATAAGACTTACATATTTTTTTTTTCTTCCTATATTTACCAAAGTTTTGTGTTTTTCAAATTATTATAATTATATCTATTAGTAACATATCCTACTTAACTTTTACGTTTAAACTTAAAATTTAACATTATCTTCTCATCGTATTTCCTCTCCTAGATATTCGATAGTTTGAAATATGTTTGACTTTGAAACTTCTCATTCAACGAAATCGAATTACAGAAATATGAACTTAATATGAAATTGAGTTTAGTATTTCGGAAAACTTGTTTTCATCTACAAACATTTCAATATATTACTATTCTTTTTTATGACTGATCTTATTAACTTTTGTTATTTTTTTCCCTAGAATAATCACAACAAATTTAAAAATTCTTAGTAATTTATAAAAATAATAACCAAATTTCTAATATAATTTGTTATAACTTAGACATTGCTGTTCATCAATTAAACATAACTAAATATGCGGGATAATAGAATCATAAGCGGCTAACACTAAATTTTCTTTCTTTTAATAATAGAATATTCCTATTTGAGACCCTAAGCAGATATGTCAAATTCCAACAATTACATAAGATAGCAAATTTTTTGTTGATCTTACTTTCTGAAAATTAAGGTCGTAATTAAATCTCAATTAGCCGTGTATGATTCCGATATGTGTACTCACGATATGTCCGATTTAAAATATATATACAGTCAAGTGTCCGAAAAACAACCACTGACGTGAATATAAAAAATGCTGTGTTAGGAGATAGTTTTGAATTCATTTTACAAATGAAACGTTATTGAAAAAATAGCCGTGTTTAGACGTAGCCGTTATTGGAAGTTTAACTTTATTGTAAAAGTTTTGTATTTATTGAATATAAGAAAATTAAATAAGATTTTTGAAAATATTAAAATATTTTTCTAATTGATTTAAATATGCAAATTTTGAAAAGGCGTAAATATTCTTGTTGCTTTATTTATCGAAAATGACACATAGGTACTATACAGATATATTGTTAAAGGCTATAGGACTAAAATGTTAATAGTAAAATCAAAGTGACGATAAATATCCGTACTTTTCCTACGACAAAGAACAGTAAATGACCAACAGTTCGAAAATGTCACTTCATACATGTATCTACGATAAGTGTGGAGGAAGGACAGAAAAGAAATAAATTGAAGGATTGGTTGGGTGGCTTATAGAGACATGAATGCATTTACAGGCAGGGTTCCGGTGTATGTTAAAACCAAAGCATTTTGTCAACGTATATTTTCTGTTTTATATTATGTAAGTGAAACATAGATTCCGACAATAGATACAGAACATAAGCACAGTATAAACCAGATAAAAATGGAGAGGAATGTACTCTAATCGACGCTTAGAGATAGAAAAGTTTATAAATATACAGAGTTTCAGATCGGCATAAAAGGCATCGCTCAATATATATATAAACACAAAACGGGTCATGTTGCATCAACGAAAGATGAGAGACGGGCGACGTTACTGATGGAATGGCAATCTTATGATAGTAAAATAAGAGGAGAAACTGATCAACAGATGAAGACATGAAATTGTTAGGATAGATGGGATGGAATGGGTGAGAAAAGCAAATCGAAGAAAGAGTGGAAATTGCTGGAAAAGATTTCCAGCGGGTCGAAAATGGTTGAAAAGAAGCTATTGGAAGATTGGAAACAGAACAGTTCCAAGCTGATGTTTCAAAATTTATGAATGTTTAATCTTGTTTCTAAATCATTTTAAAGTATTGAAAGAACAGACTGAAACAGATTTTTCAGCCTGTTCTTCCAATATTTTGAAACAACTTCAAGAAATTAGAGATGTAAGTTAGAAACCAGTATATCTACGATTCAAAGGTATTCGTAATGATGGTATATAGCATTAAGTGTTCTTATTTATACAAGTTTCTTTATATTCTTTAATAGCGTAACCAGATCCGAAGTAAAATGGGCCCAGGTTAAAATTTAAATAAATCACTATGCATTTTAATTCTAGTTTTTGATACTTTGATACTTATGTAGGCCCTTTATAATGGATTATTACAAACATATATAAAGTACTAGCTCCACAGTTAAATTATTTTTCCTATATTTAGCATTTTTATTAGTTTTCTACGAATTTTTAAACTCATAGAAATTTGCAAAAAATTAACGAATTCGATTTTGAAAATTCTGAACCATACATTTATAGAAGAATTAAGTGGAATTTCGTTTCAAAAGCTTTTTGGTTCCGTTTTCAAGGATTTTCCCCATTAAAAATAGTATTAAATCTTTAACGCCATCCTAGAGATTGCGAGCATAAACGGAGGTTACAATAAGCCTTAAAATATTTAAAATAAGAAAATAATTGAAGAATTTACTATAAAATTTATTACAACTTACTTTTTTCATGATTCAGCAATAATAGTATACAATAATTCAGCATGATATTGCAGTAAATTTACATTAGCGATATTGCATTTCTTTAAAATATAAATAGAAATAATTAATAGACCATAAAATATTGTATTTTAAAGCATTTTAAAATATTTTAACTCGTTTAAAATTTAAAAGATAATTATTATTTTAAAAAATACAGACAAAATATTGTTTAAAAAGTTTAAATTATTCAAAATGTAGAAAATGAATACTCGAAAGGATAAAAATAGAAATAATGAGTAAAGTTAATAGATGAAGATAATGAATACAATGAATGATGATAACTGGCAAGTGATGTGAATTTATATTTTAGATCAATAGAGGAATATTTTTTTAGAATAAATAATTTTTCATTATAATTGATACAATTAACATTTTTTTATAATATAATATATTGTGTATTAAAATTTATGTGCATATCTTAAAATTCAACTGGCGTAGAAAGGAAAAGAAATAAATGTCAGATTTGAGATTTAAATTAAATTAAAAATAAAATTATATAACTTAATTCTCATATATAAATTATATTTTATAGAAATATTTTCAACTTAATCAATTGAATTAAAGTTTAAAACATTTGATTACAAAGAATTCGAAGATGTTACAGGTGTCTGTCTATCAGTGATCGAGTGGATAAAATTACTGACCACGCGGGTTCGTGTTTCATCAACGGGGAGTTTTCCGGGGTTTATTCACGCGAATAACACCTAAATAGGGGCCAGTTTCCCATTGAAAGTTGTTTCGTGTGGTGCCCGTTCTTGGCAGATCGCCCATTCGTTTTATTCCATCAATCCAATCAAAAATGTTGTTGTTTAAAATATTTTATCCTACTTGCTAAGGTTTTAAATGTTAAGAAAATGAGTTAATTAATCATCTAAATAAATATGAGTTATTTTTGAACATTCTGCTCTGTGAGCACATTTTTCTCCACACCAATCAGGAGTTCATTCAGGTGCACAAAGGGGGACATCGGATGATGAGAGTCGGAGCCCATATATTCTGGACTTACTACCCATGGAAATTACCTGGTGCTCGCCCAGACTCGATCCGGGAAGACTGATGCCTTAACCGCCACAGCCGATAAATATGAAGCCGTTGCAAGTGGGTGTGCACCGCACGCCGGCATACCCTACACCCGTTATCTTGGCGGTTCCAAAAGACATTCTTAACTAAGTGCCCGATTTGAATTATTCAATGACAAAAATGGAACAAATCATTACGTTGAAAAACATCTCACGAATTTTAATGTTCTGAACGCTTGCATTATACATTTACATGGATTTATAGTATTTAATGATTAAGCGTATGGGCATTTGTGGTGCTGGTGTTCTGAGTTTCTCGTCCGACGAGGAGTAAGTAACCTATACGGACTAGTATATAAAAACGTTTCCAGACGTTTATACGATCAAAGCTCATCTCAATTTTGATGGTGATTAATTAAAAAATAAGAATTCAGAGTGCATTTGCACTTATTCGTAAGGAACACAAAAAATAGGACTCGTAAGCGAGTCCGAGATACCCTAGCGGCATTGTCAATATAAGTTATTTATTCGAGGTCTTTGCAAATTTAGTGGGAGACAAAAATATTTCGATTTTCTTTCTCACAATGAGGATGACGACGCGTCGTCACGTCGCATAAAAATCTAACGGAAACAAATCATTAAATGTTAGATAATGCTTTGCATTTTGATAAAGTTAATTGGAACAGTTTGTCGATACATCTTTCTAAACATATGGGAACTTGGCGCTAGCGATGACACGAAAATGAATGCATTTCGGTTTTGTTTCAAATAAAATTTTCTGACATTTCTACCAAATTTCCTTTTCGTCTTGTCTCTTTAGAAATACAGATAGACATTGGAAGGTTATAGACCAAAGATATACCGTGTAGTGTAATAAATTACTTTGTTGCAATCTTTATGGCTATTCTTTATAGTAAAGGAATGCCATCCATTTTCTCGGAGGATTATTCATGAGAATATTTTGAAATTGCAAAATTTTTGTTAAATATTTTTATTAAATATTATTTATATATTAGGCCCTATTTGTTAAATATATTTATTTTATAATTTATATTAAAGAATAAAATATTTTATTTTAACAAAAAAATAAATATTTTTATTGTTACTTATTACGGAAACAGAGAAATGTCTTCAACTATGATGAATATCAAACTATATGTGATGTTTCTGATTTAAAAATCGCGCCATTTTGGAATAGTTATATAATTTCAGTTGAACAGTGGTTTTGAATTCAGAAATATCACTTTATATAAGTTAAGAATGATATTATACAATAATATGCATGTTTGTCGATGTTGACGTTATACCGTGTATTTTCTATTTATTTAGGCTATGTATAATTCTCGTTTATATGTAATAATAATCTATTAATCTTCCTTGATCTTTTACTGAATATACGTATTGTGCTTGCGATGATTGAAATTTTAGCGATTACTCGTGCTGTTAATTTAGTAAACGCATAAAACGCATAAATTACTAGACAAAAATCAACTTCTAGTCTTATTGCGCGTTAGCCCATGAGTACTTTCACATGAGAAAACACAAGCGTTTGAACTAATTACGGTTATTTGACAAAAAAATTGTCTTATAAATAGGCTAAATTTTGTAATTGAGCTGCAATTTGAAAAATTGTAGACTTTTAAATTCACACTGGTTTGTCTGTTGACTGTCTGCATGGGCGTAGCCAGAGTTTTGTTATGGGGGGGCCTAGTGGAGGCCAACCTGACACAAAATTGAATTATTTCAAATTATTGTTCATTATTGGGCACCGAGCAAGCCGTTTACCTTTTTTTTTTAGTATTCAAAACTTTTATTTTAGCTTTAGGTGTTTACAAATCGACTCAACACTTTTTTCGGCTGTGATTTCCTGGGGGGGGCACCAGGTTCCCTGGGAGGGGCCGTGCCCACCCAGGCTCCCCCCTCGCTACGCCCATGACTGTCTGTCCTTCCTTAATCTCGAGAACAGTGTTAGATATAAGAGTCGAGACCATATATGGAAAGCTTAGGGGCAGGAGATTCCAATTAACTATATACGAACTTCCGGTCTATAACGGAAATCACGTGAATTTAATTCAGAAATTTTCCCTGAATGGAGTTACAAGAGACCTGGATAACTGGCATGACTGTTGTTATTAGGAAAAGTATTATGTACTGTACAGAGGCAAGACACTACAAATTTGAGATGTAAAACATATTTTAAATTGAATAAATTAAGAATATAATTAAAAATTGCAGCACGGCATTATGACGATGTCACAATAAACGTTTTAAATTGTTTTGTCTTCAATTATGAACTGTGATTTATTATCAAAATGGAGAAAAAGCTTCTCACTTTAACAGGAATTAACACAAAATCCCAATGTTATGGAGAAAAAACTGGCAGACCGCTTATATTATTATACATTATCCACTATCTTAAGGAAAGCAGATGATGTGAAGGCAGTTTTGTAAATGCTGAGCAAAGTTTTCAAAAAAGAAAACGAATTAGATGACGAAATCTAGAATGTGCTCTATTTGAGAACTGTATAAATACGTCATTCTCAAATATAAAAATCAGAAATATCCCTATGAGTGGGGAAAATGTTTCAGGAGAGTCTTATAATTCCTAACGAAAATAAAGGTTTTTAAACAAGTTGGTTGCGAGATTAAAGAACACAAGAGTTTTACGAAGTAAATAATTTGATGTGAATCACAGTGATATTTATCATTTTTTAAACAAGCGTGTATTTTTCCATAAAAATTTTAACAGAAATTTGCATTTTAAACAAAAAATTGTAGTTTTTAGCTAAAAAGTGTAATGTTAAGATAAACATAAACATAATAAAAGGAAATGAAAAAAATTAAAGTTTATAATAAAATTTGCATTTGTATCGTTGTGAGTGCATTAGAAGTAAAACTCTAATTAATAATAAATATAATTAAAGAAGTAAAACTCTTTTTAAAAATGCATAGTGTTGTGACTTCAACCTAATTTTCAATTATACGTATTCCAATATTTGTTTTCCCCTAATTTATTTACATATAACTCAGATTTTATTGTAATGTATAATATTGTGTTATTGTCAAAGCAACGTTTACTTTCAGAAGCTGAATTTCTAAAATATTAAGAAATGCATAAATGTATTATAATCAAATCGTTTTGACTACAAAAAATCAGTTTTGAATATCTTAAAATTAGTTGGATTTTGTATAAAATTTGAATAATTTTATAAGAATTTCATGATGCATGCATTAGTTATATGAGATTTGTATATATTTAAAGTAGTTAAATACGGCACAAGAGACGTTGATGATATCAAAAATTTATTATATTCACATAATGAGTTGTATCGATTTTCGTAATATATTATCGAAAGCAAAAGTTATTATTAATTTTATCCAATTTACAATGAGTCGCATTGCGTTAAATTATCCCTGAATAAGTACGAAAGTGTGTGACGAAACATCTCATTATAATGGGATACGTCGTTGGATGTGGATGTATCCCATTATAATGAGATACTTCTTGGCATCATATTACAGCCGTATTTTTTTCTTTGTATAGTTGTATCATTGTGTCCTTGTAGACGAACATAATTTAGTGAAAATATGAAAGAAATTAAATCAGAAAGCTTTAAGAAAATTATTTAAAGATTTTCAGGTTACATTTTGATTTTTTATTGCCAATTGCATGCTTCAATATCACATAGTAACGAAATTTTTTGCTTTTGAATAATGTATTACGAAGAAAATTATTTGTGAAGAGATACTTCTGAAAACCATTTTAAAGATTACTTATCTCTTAATCAAAATAATTTTATCTTTAAATCTTAGATGAGTCTTTCTTTAAAGTTGTCAAGCCATACAGAAATTTCTTATATTAAAATATTAGCGTTCAGAAATTGTTCCTAATTTTATTTAGTTTCCTTTTAGAGTAACGTGAAAAACTTTCTTTTTATAGTCTCTTCGAACGAACGAAAAGCATTCGTGTTAAAAGTTACTAAAGAAAACGAAACGTTTCATCTGTCATTTGGATTATTTCGAAAGGGGATGAATATTTTTGATGACACGCATAATTTGAAATTCTTATGTATGAGGAGCTCATCAATGGCCGAGATAAAAGCACTGTACACTGGTTACGGGTTCGTGCCTCACCAACCGGTTGGATACGAGGAGTTTTCGAATTCTCTCTACGTGTCTAAAACATAAATAGGGGCGAGTTTCCTCATAGAAAATATTCCCGGCAGACACCTTCTCTTGACAGATCGGCCATGTGTTGGTTGACTAATCCCAATAATCACATTCCTTATTGATGAATAAGACTTTAGAGGAGTTATGTTGAATTGTCATTGAATAATCAATCTCGTGACAATTCAGTATTAAATATTGTCACGAGATTGAATTGTCACGAAGAGTCATTGAATAATTATTTTTATTCAATGAATTTAGGTTATTTTAAATTTCTTGTAAGGATGACTGAACTGAAGCTTTTAGCTGAGTTTGAGTTGCGGCTTATGATTGGTTTCAAATTATTTAATTTCGGGCGATTTTGTCACGCCCGAAATTAAATAATTTCGGGCGGGCGTGACATTAGTCAGAAAAATAATAAATGACGAAGTTGTTATCTGAACTAGTTACAAAATACAGAGCGATTTTTTAAAAAAATATCCGTTATGAAGTACTGAAAAATTTCTTAATGCTTGGCTATCTGAGTCACTCATACTTCACCAAATTTCTTGTAGAAAGACATTATCGAGTGATGTTTTTCTCTGTAGACAATCTAGGCGGTTGCTCCATGATCTCTCTTCTCTTCTTCTCGTGTCTGTTAAGTATGTTTCTATCGCTAAACGACCTTAACAGGATGAAAAATTACTTTTAGAACCTCTACTTAGTTTTTCTTTCGTTTTTCATTTATCCAATACAATGTTCGTTGAAACACGTGGAAGTGATGATCTCAACTTAATGATTTTGTAAACTTACACTATAATTATCTTTTAAACATTTTATATATTCTAAAAATATTTCTAAATATAATATTTCTTATTATAAGCTGTAAAATTGTCATAGAAGCAACGATTAAAAATATGTTATTATGTTTATTTAATGTTAAAAACAAGTCCTAACAAAATTGATTATCAACACTTTCAAAACAAATAGGTTTTTGTAAAAATTTAATCACTGTTTTCGTATTATAACTTATTTATTATTAAATAATTTATTGTCATAATAAAATATTTACGATAAACAGAGTAGTTTTTATATTAAAATGTTTTCATTGCGAAACGTTTTAAGTCACAATGAATAACACAGGTCTGCAAGTAAAAAAACTGCATAGGTTTTTTATACATTTTCTTACAGATTTCAACTTGGTAAAAATGAAAAAAATACCAAAAAAATTCCATCTCGTCAATTTTTTTTTGTTACACTCAAGTTTTTGTTTGTATTTAGCATAAAATTCCTAGTTAACTTAAAATTTTGTATTTTTTTTATTTAAAAAAATGGTCTTAAAACGAAGAGTTCTCACATTAATTCCATCAATTATAGCTGGACTTGGTAATAAATAAATAAAAAATGTTAAATTAATGGTTGAAGAGAGTAGTGGTAGGGGGAGGTGGGTTAAGTAGTTTTATCGTTAGGAGGAACGTCGCATGATCGAAACAGGTTAAAAGTTGATAGTGAGTAATATTATTGGTGAGGTTGAGCATGTTTCGATATGTTATCTGGAATACTAGGAATAAATATGAACAACCTGCTGTTGGATTAGATCATGTTTCAACAAGCTAAATAAGTTCAGTATCTCGTTGGCCATCTAATGCCACACTCAGTTTATATCCAGCATTCGAACGCTACTGTGCTTGTATTTTTATTTCTAGAATATGGCTCGCAGAGGTTGTATAATTTTTCCCGACAGCTTCTGTTATATTTTTGGTGAATACACAGTGAAAAGTCAACAAAGAAACATAAGTGAGTTTGTGAAGAAAATTTAATTTGCGTATTTCAAATTGAAACGTGGAAATCAAGACAAAGCAGATTTTTGGAAACAATGGGAGAAAAGGAAAAAGAAGCATGGGACTCTTTCAAGAATGTAGTGCATAAGGTTTTGGGGAATACTGAGGGCCCTGACTACAAAAGCATTGTACAACGCATGCCTGCAGCAGCGTATGAAGCTCAAGGATGCAAGATGAGCTTAAAAGTTCATTTCTTACACTCACGTATTGACTATTTTCCCGAAAACTTGGGAGCCTATAATGAAGAACAGGGTGAAAGATTTCAACAGGGTGCCCGTGATATCGAGAGACATTACCAAAGAAAATGGAATGTCAATATGTTAGCTGACTACTGTTGGATGCTCAATCGAGAAACCAGAGAAGGAAATCGGAAACGAGTTTGGAGAAGTATCATAAAAAAAAGAAGAAAAGGTTTCATAAGAAAAAAGAGTAGACCTAAAATTGTGTATAAATATCAGAAACAATTTGTTGATTAGTTGTAAGAAAATATAATATATTTAGTTCATTGTAATAAATAAGTGTTTTTATAAAAAATTTGTTTTTATTTTGCAAAAAACCTTTACGTGATGGGATGTAACGGAAGTTATTTTTAGAATCTGCGATCTTTAAAACATATAATTCAGCAAAAATATTCCATGCAGCTGGAAAAAAATTTTTTTTGCAGACCTGTGTAATTAAATATGCTTTATGATTGTAATAGAAAGTTGATTTTGGAATTTTGTTCATTAGGAAAATTAATTACTCAAACATCACAGAAGAATTTTTACTTTATGAGACTTTTTTCTTGTAGATTTTACTCAATGAAAATTCGCTCAATTGCCATTGCTTCCTCCAGCATTAACAAAGTTGAGAAAAAACGTTCTCAAAACTTTTTTCTTGATTTTCACAATGCTAAAATTACTATTGACTTTAATCGCTGTAGTATTGTTAAGATTTTAGTACAGGAAACAAGTCGATTATGTGCTTTGTTTTGTTTTCGAAGATGTACAGTATATTCCTCTTCGTTTGTTTTTCTGAAGATGCTTTCTCCTGGAAAATCTTTTAAAATATTACTATTAAAATATTTTTAGTTTAAATTCACGAGGTTACAAAGTCAATTCATACTTTAACAATAAATCTCACATAATTCGTGTAGTCAATACTTAATAAATTACCAAACTGTATTGTTTTTTAAATACTTTGCGAAAATACTGTTATTAATTTTAGAATTTTGCTTATGCTCTCCGTTTCTTTCTTTTGATTTCTATTTTCAAACTATCTTTGTCTTAATATCAGTATTTGTCCTTTTGTTCAATTGACCTCAGTTTTATTTTCTGTCTAGAGGAAGCTTTGATTAACTTATTTAGTGGCCGTCTGTCTCCGAATCACTTAACTAGTATTGTTAGAAAAGTTGATAAGGAATGTTTCTGTTCAAAAAACTAATAATGAAGTCTTCTAGAAAGAAACTAAATAACGCACAAATTCTTATTTTCCAAATAGGAGAATTGTTATTCTGAATTAGATCATATTTCGTGCAAATATTAAATGATTTATGTTTTGATAGATACATCTTATATAATATTTAATATTTGATAAATGTAAAAATATTTATTTAGTCCCAAAACCATTACGAAAACTATCGTATATTCAACTAGCTATTTCATTAACAGTGTTCAGCTTCATTTACATCCTTTTAAATTGATTCCCTTTTAATTGTCTCTAATCACGTTTGAATAATTATAGCTTGAATTGATAAATTAAAATATAGTTTATCTCCAAATATAGATTTGTTTTTCTTTATGTTCTTCTTAAGACGTTCTTTCAAAGTTTATTAGAATATTTTTAAATTTATGTCAATTTAACGGGATATTTTAGAAATTAATAGAGAATTTTATTTTATATGAGTTAAGGGGGTTGTTGCAGATCATCTTAACATGTAAATTCGCTCATTCCTCATACGAATTTTTTAAATTCTAATCGTAAATTCATGCTATTTTAAACGTTTAAAATGTTATTTTTGCTGACTTACGTGGCATTCAACTGAAATTTAATAATATTCTAGAAAATTTATTTTATATGAAAAGAAAACTGTTTTGTAGAACTGGCGAATGAATTTTATATTCCATTTAATATTTTCTTACTCTTTTAAAGACTTTCTATTTTTTAAATAAGGCTTTTTAATAGTGAATGTTTAAATCAATGAGAAAAAGAAATTTTAGTTATACAATAATATAACAATTAATATTTTTAAAAAAATAATATGGAAATAAATTACATTGACGTAAGCATAAAGTTTGATGGTCGATTAACATTTAACCTTAATTTTTTATTCATTATTTAGGCTGTAAGAAAGCGAAATGCGATGTTACAGCATTTGTGTCGACAAATAGCAGATAAATCTATTTTACGCACCATTTATTTAGCAAACTTTCAGTCATTTATTGATTACCGTCTTTTAATACAGAGTCTACTGCTTCTACTTATATCCGAAAGATCAAATAAATCATATATTTAGAATGTTATTGAATTCTTAAATGTTTCTTATCTGAATTCATAAAATTTTAAAATTTCTATTAGAGCTGCTCGCTAGATCTTCACTAACATATTTTATCTTCTCTTTGACCCTTCACATATCAAAGAAGAATTTTGAAAATGAAGCATTATTAAATTTTTAGTTTGTTATTTTAAATAAAATTGTTTATAATGGGAAAAAAGTTTGTTTAAAATTCGATTATTTTTATATCTGATTATTTGAAACTTGTACTTTGATATAATTATATACTTTAAGTGATTATTGATAGATCATAATAGACTACCTAAATTTAAGGAATTCAAGCATGCGAGCTATCTATTATAGACATCGAGTTTTCAAATTAATCAAGTATAATCACTGTTTAGTAAACTAATGCAGCATTTATATATATCTATCGTCACGAATACATCTGTTCTATTGCAAAATAATCAATCGAGTATCTAGAAGCGTACTAGAGTAGGAATTTGTTACACTAATAGGAAATTCCCATAACGGTACACTTCAAAATAAATATATTCTCTGCACAAAGTCCAAGAGGAAAAAATGTGCAATTAATAAATTTTAATGTTTTTCGAAAAATCCTGTGATATTTTTTTAAATAAATATTTTGTTTAAATACAAATAAACTTTTTGTGTTCTATATCCGTTTGCCATAAATGTATTATTAATATCATATTTTATAAATAACATAAAAATTATTATAAGAGATAAAGCAGATAATAAGTTGGCCTGTTTCATCTCCTGTGATGAAACAGATTACCTTGAATCAATGATTTGTTTTTTTCTTTCTCGGTCAGTAGTTAAAGAGGAGAATCACACATGATCTAATTTTTAAATTAGATTAAATTCTATTGGATTTTGACAGATCTATATTTTTATTCTTTCACTATATTTATTCCTTTTTTTATTTATCTTAATAATAACGTTAAATTTATAGGCTACGTAACAGTTATTTGTTAATAATTTTTGCTAATATTGACTCGATTTTAAATTTAATAGAATTTTATATTTAATGCATGATATAAACCACTTTGATAATTTATGCTAACATGATTTAATTGTATAAATTTAAGCGTATAGAATTTATAGCCAATGCATTTTGAAGTCTCAATTTCTTTACACTTGATTATATTATGTATTATCTACATATATAAATTAGAATGTCTGTCTGTCTGTCGGTTCTCTATACACTTCTAAACTCTTTGACCGACCTGGACCAAGTTTTTCAGAGTTGCTCTCTAGGACTCCGCGGAAAATATAGGCTACCAAGAAACCCGAACATCCCACTCCTCCCCTTGACACTTCGTAATAAATTTAACAATGGTAGACGAAAATAACCAAATTTTTAATGTGGTTTTATTTGTTTTTATTACTTTTTGCCAAGGTAGTATCTGCTATTTAGGTAGATGATGATATGTTTAAATTTCATTTTACTTATCTTAAATAAACAAATTATTCATTAATATTTAGCGAACACGTTTTTTTTTTCTTTCGAAATACTGTATATCTTTTGTATAAATCCAGTTCTTTATTAATTTTACGATTAATATCAAAACAAGAAAATAATAGAAAGTAACGTTAAATGCCGAAGACACTAGCTTATTTATCACTTGAATTTCTAGAACGAAGTCAGGGAAAAAAATCTTTAACGATTTTTGTGATTTTTCTACAATAGAACATTAATAAATACTTAAAAATCATACACATAAAGAAATAATAAACGAGAGAGAACGTTCATTTTACTTTATAAATTAATAAATCGCAAGACAATTATGTATAATCGTTGTTAAAAGCCTTGTACAATTAGCAAAGGATCGTTTATATTCATTAAATTATTTTATATAATTTTGTCGTTTCTGTTACTGTGAAGGTTATGCATTTATTAACCATTATTTTCTACGGATGCTAGACTGTAAGTGACAAAGATTACATTATTATATCATAATAAATGGACATTTAACTTTATGTTGTTCCTCCTTAGGAGGTGTAGATAAAATATTGTGTGTAGCATCGTAGATAAGTTATATAAATAGGCAAGTGTCACGCAAACTGTATAGTATTGTTCAATGCGGATCCAGAAATTTTACAGGGGTTGCAGAAAGGAAATAATTTAAGATACCCGGCTTTACTCGGGAAAATCCCTCACAGGGGGTGCAGCCTCACTTTAAGCACCCTCTTAAATCCCCCCTGGTATAGTTACCTTCTTTGAAGCTTAATAACTCAGGCCTGTGCTTTTTTTCGAAAATTTCCGAAATTTTGCAGGGAGGCTTGTATATTAGAAAAATTAATGCTATTAAATTTTGGTGATTAAAGGTCGAGTGGGGGTTAAAGGGAGTCGTGTATATCTCCAGTAGGGTCAGACTTAACTTGTTATTAGAATTTACAATTTTTTATAAAACCGATCCCTACCCTCAAAATTAAGCCTTTTCCATTTTATAATTCCTTTTCCATTTTAAAAATATAAAAACTTTTTATATTTAATAAAATATGATAACAGATGGCGCCACCAAATATTGCTGGGAAAGTTAGGCAACTTTTGCTGGATTTTCTTCAACTGTTAATACTTATACAGTAGAGCCTCGATTATCCGACCCCGTATCAACCGACCCCTCGGTCAACCGACCGTCCTAGTCGGCAAATTTCAAATGTCCGCTATTGATGTGGCGCTACAATATTTGGCTATGTCTTGGCTACTTTAATATTATTTTTACGTGTTTTAGCTGGCAACACTGGATCGACCATGAAAGGGAGCCAGTATTTAAACGAGGCTTAATTTTCTAATTTTTAACGATACAATAGCGANTGGGATTTATATATCCGGATGTGAAGAAATTGGGTCGTTAGGGAAATAGAAATTCCCCGAGATTCAGGTCTGTGGAACGCGTTCGTCCAGGTTTAGAGTGAACCCTTCGGAAAATGTGGGAGAGGCCGAAAATCCCTAAGAATTTGGGACAGATTCCGGGAAGAAGGACGCTAAAAATGCCCAATTTTTAGGGTATAAAAAAAAGTAGCCGTTACGTCGAGCGGGAGGGGCGGGCGCGTTTTGCAATTCCGTCCAAAATATATTCACGCGGTGGCTCGTATATCGACTTCTCCCCTCAGCGGGGCATCTCTGCCTTAATATATTTATAGGGACGTACGCGAAAAATAACTTTTCTTTTAAGGCCGTGCCGGCAGGACCCCTTTCTGGCCGAGGGGCCCTCAAGGTCACGGCCATTTTAGCGCCGTTTTCTGGAAAGATGACGTGGACGGTATCGTCTACATACATCATCCACCCGATTGTGATGTAAGTGACCATTACCCGGGGTGGGGCCCAATGGTATTTTTCGCCGTATGCCATCATCTAAATGGGCCAAGGCGGTGTCTTTTCTTTAATTATTCCAATTCATTTACATGACAAAGGATTGATTTATCATTTATTTATTTTATTTATTTTAACAATCGTAGAAATTTAATTTGCAAAGAGAAATCCATCATTAATATGGATTAATGTATATAAGTCAAACGTGACGGAAATCATTTCAAGGCGATCCACGCGATTAAAATACAATTAAAGGTGCCATTAAGCGATACCCAAATTGCGCGCGCGCGGTGGCTCGCGCCGGATCACGGGGGGTTTACTGTAATTTCGGAACTTCCAGGTTAGGATCTTGTCCACTCGGAGGGTGGCTCCCACCCGGACACGAAAAACACATTTTGGGACGGAGCGCGTGAGCTGGAAGGTCACCAGAAAAAAATATAAAAAAATAGAAACTTTTTGTTGTCTGCCGACGCTAATGGCATGGTAGAGGAACCGCCCAGTTTCATTCAGCAAACACGAATTTACCGAAATCTAATGGTGTACTAATAGTACGTAAGGTGTGTGTGGGTTGTGAACTCCATGTTGGTCAGACAACTCGACACCGCCTCCCTTTATCTCCGGTTTGTAATTATAGATACCGACTCCGGTATGGTTTCTAGTTGCGTCCCGATGGCCCACCGAAACCCCCGTACTGGTCGTTCTGTACTTGCAGTAGCACGTGATGAAACAATCGAGATTTTGTTCCCCCCCCTTTTTTTTGCTGTTTCGTTCCTTCGGTTCTTCTCCTACAAACGGGGAGGACCCACCGTTTGGATAGAGTTATGAGGGTGAAGTTTGGGTCGAGTACCAGTCGAGAGTCGGAGGGGGAAACGATGATGGAGAGAGAGAGCTGGAGGCTACCAGAAATCCCTGTCGCATCCACTCCTTCACAAAATAGGAGATACGCTCAATATAATCAAAATGGAAGTTCCAAAGGTTCACGTTCTGTGAATCCTGTTTTCGAATACACCTTTACGGGGGGATCCTACTAAACGGTAATAAATAAATAACGAAAAGAAAAAAAAAACAAAACACACCATGCATCCCTCCGTCCGGCCACGTGCTCCGTCCGAAAAGTGCCTTTTGATTTATACAGCGTTTAACAAACGAAGCCTCTCGCGTAGTTGTAAAAAAAAAACGGTCGTTTGTGTCGTTAATTGCGGGGGGGGATAGAAGGCAATATCCCTTCTTTTTAAGGATGCTGCAGCCTATATATCTGTATACGCCGTACACACACACACGTATCTATATTACTATTATTATTATTATTATATCCTCGTGCTGCTTTCTGTAATAGGTCACTTTTACGAGGCACAAACACTTATATGTCCGGTCGTAAATTTCGGTTGTTAAAAATGATAATGTGCAGCGTGTATATTATTATCCCGGATAAGAAAAAAAAATATATATATATATATATACCTGTATATATATATATTTTTCCTTATATTTTTTAACTTAAGGAATGTATAAGCTAAATTATTTAATAAAATCAATAAAGTATTGAAAAAGATGCTGAATGTTTTGTATTATTATCGGATAGTTAAGAATTATTTGACGAATACTTTATAATCACTTACCACTTATTATTTAAATAGATATGCTTTTACCTTTATAAGTACGTAAGAATTATTGTTTTATTTTATTTATTTTTTTGTAAATTTTTTTGTTTTATTAAACGAAAATGACTTCTTTATCAAAAATAAACAAATGACGCTGTTTGATAATAAGACCTGATTTTAAAATGTTTTAATTGTCTTAAAAAATTAAGCAATTAATATGTATGAAGGCATTGAAAATTATGGAAGAAATTTTATTTATTTTACTAATATAAGACGTGAATATTAAAGACCTAATTAGTTTTCTTTGATAGAAATGAATATTAGTTATATATAATTATCCACATCTATCGTAAAACTCATAGATAAGTCTTACAAGTTAGGAAATAAAACATTAAAATGCATCGAAACGTAATAATACTGTTATTATGTTGGTGATGCAAACTGAAGAACTATAATATTATATTTATAACAAAATTTTAATATATAATAATCGAAAAAATTTATTATTATACCTATTATAAAATTATACAGTATATTAATCGAATATAATATATGTTATAATATAAAATAGATTTTTAATATTTGATTAATACATCAGTCTTGTAGTTTATGTTAAAAGTGAACATTTTTGTCAATATGAAAAATCTTAAATATAGTTACAGTCAAACTTGGATATAGCATCTTCCTAAAGTGCCTCCCTCATAAAGGGTCGACGAATGAATGAATCTTTCTTATAAATATTAAATAGAAAGTCATTCGACATTGGAAATAACATTGTTATTACTAAATTACGTGGCTTTTAACATTTGAAACTTAAAACTGTAAGTATTGTTTGAGGTTCTTCAATTTAGAGCCATACTCGATTTAGTGCCAATTCCACAGGTCAATAAGTACTGGCGCTAAATCTAAGTTTGATTTTATATTTTATTTAAAGTTTCGTACATATTAAATATAGATATAATAAACCTTTAAACATACATTTAAAATATTTTAAAAGAAATATATTTACATATTATTTATTTAAACTGTAGAATATTACATAAAACTTTGACATAAACCATTACAAAACTGCTATCTTCAAACATTTTACGTCTATAACGTTCTATAGTGCAAAATTTATATTTAAAGTAAAATTTAAAAAACGATTTATAGATTTAATTGAATTAATTTATTTTTAAAAAGTACAAATTCTTCAGTTTTCGCCCATAAATTTTATTTAGTAGCCTGCACTTACTTATTTACCATTATAATAAATTGATTGTAAATATGCTCTATTGTAATTGCTTAATTAATTTAATATACTCGAACCTCTAATAACAGCCACCTTTCAATAATGACCATCTCTAAACAGTGGCCATTATTATGTTTCATCAATGGCCGTTGATCAGAGGTTTAACTATATAAACTTCTATAGTTTTACAAAAGGAATTTAATAAATGACAAACATATTAGAATTAAATTTTTTTTTTGTATTGTTATTAGTGAGAGACAGAAAATTTCGTTTAATATTATGTCTATAATTCTTGATGTAATTCTTTATGAAAACCTAATATTAAACATTTTATGAATAGAAATATTTGAATAAATTATTTATTATAAAATTTTTATATTACTTAGAAATTGAATACAGTAATAATTGTTATTATTGTAGTTTTTGTTATATTATTTATTTTTACTCTGTAATTCTTTTGTAAAAGAAATTTATTTAGCAATTTATTATAGTGTATCTCTATTATTTTTATTGTCAAATTTAAAATTATGAAGATGTATTTTATCTAAAAGAAATGTAATAATAATAATTATTAAGGAATTTTATATTTTAAAAACTTATAAATGATAATTACAAGATTTTAGAATAGAATTATGTATATATGCTTTGTAATTTATCTTTATTTATTAATAATTATCTTTTACTACATTTTATATGTCTAATAACTAAAGAAACAATTTAAAAATGCAAAAGTAAATCTTTCTTACTTCATTTTTATTCAGTTTTAAATAGAGGGGTCTTATGGTTAACTCTTGAATTAATGGTGTGTGATATAGAGAAACCAAGAAAACCGAATCTAATCTTTTTAAAGAGCAAATCAATTTAAATCAGCGAAAGTTGCGAGAAACCAAGAAATGTTCAGCATAAGATATTTATGTTAAAACATAATTTTTAAAATTCTACAGTAAGAAAATCCTTTTTTTTTCTAAATGAAAATCTAATTATATTTGAAAAAAAACCACAAAAATAGTTTGTAATAATTTCTGTACCTGTATTAATCATTTATATAATTATTTTTCTGACACTGTCACGTTTTGGTTACGGTAAAAACTGTTTTGATATGATTTTATGTTTAGACTAAATTGGCACGGATCATTATAATATTTTTTATTAGAACAATGATCGAATTAAAAAATGTGCATCTTAATTTGAAATAGCCTAATCTTAGATAAAAATTTGAATAAAAATAAAGATTGAAACTATAATGACGTACTGTACTATACAGCAGCCATCTAACAGTTTATTATTGTCTCTACTTTTGTAATTATCCAACCGTTCACTTGCGTCGTATATCAACAGAATAAAAATTATAAAATATCAAAAAAAAAAATAGAACAGTTGCCCCATTTACAGAATGTATTATAAGTTACAGAAAATAAAGAAAATTTTGCGCATTGCCACAGTTATACGTATATACAGGCCTATATATTATATATTGAGGGCATTTTTATATTTTATATTCTCAAAATCTACATTCTAATAGACAGAATAGCAGAAAGTGTTCTTATTAAAACCTTTAAAATAAACGAGAAGTGGATAAATATTAAAGCAAAACTTAAAAATATGGCACAATATATATTTTTGAGGAAAATAAAGTTGAAGTTACATGCACAATTTAAATAGATTTTAGAAAGAAAATACATGAGTATGAAAAATAAATTTTACTATTAAAAAAGATAAAGGATAAAATTGAAAGTGTTTAATAAGTTATTAGCAGAGCGCGCGAATTAAATGGAGTGAAAATAGTTCTTTCTGAGTGGATGAAAAAGAATTAACTGCTACAATAAATGAGTGTTGGCACATATTCTTTTGTTCGTAAATTAGAAGTTATGAAATAACTTACTGATGAAATGGAAACTGTTTTTCAAAAAATATAATAGTTTTTAGATTAAAAGTTTCCAATAATACGAGCGAAAATCAGTTTCTCATCGATCTCTTCAAAAGGAAAATTGACAAGTTATAAAGGTCATTTCGTGTGTGGAAAATTGAGTGTAAAGGCTCAAAATATTGACATCGCAAAAAATAAACATCGAACGAACTCGAAGTACGATCATTGTCGTAAAGTGTAGAGCAGCAACCAAATTATAATATGTATAGCCTATATTATGGGCTGGATATAACTTAGGGCAAAGGTGGGTAGACTTTTGTAAGATAACGATACATATAATATATTCTAATCACGCAGTCACCTAATGATTTAAAAAAAACAACCTTGATAATAATAATTAAAATGATTACAAATATTGCATTTATTATTAGAAAATAGCAAAATATAAAAAACAGTCAATATAAAATATTATTTTAATGTGAAATCATGTAAATTTATGCAGATTAGGAAGAGTCGACGAATAAAAAAGAACATCGCCAAAATTCAGTCATGCAGGCGGTTATCCCAAAATTCGTTCGCGGTCCACCGGTAGACCGCGATCGACGTTTTGCCCGTACTTGACTTAGACCCTCGCATGTTTACATGTATCGCTATTTGATGGTGGAGAACGATCTGTTATATGTTATAACTTAGGGCTACAACAACCATGTCCTACCTCGTATAGAAGGAATATACGAAATATACATAAAATTAATCGAAAATATATACATATATATTTCATTTTTGAGAAACATGATATGCACACTCTACAATATGTTTAAAACGCATTTCGATTAAGTTAAAAGCAAAGGAAGACGACGAACGGATGATTGATTCTGCAGCTATATCGTATGTGGCATCACAGAGAGAACATATTAAACGTATTTTTTCTATCAATCTCGATATTAGAATGACAAACTATTGGGAGAAAAACTATAATTTATTTTTATTTTGAAGGTAAAGAACTGTAATTGAAACGAGTTTACAAGATAAAGGCATGTTGATTATTATTCTTATAACAAGTATAACTGAAATAATCGGAATTTTTGTTCTTTTATCGCTTGTGTTGTATGTCGGTAAGATGTAAAACTTTAACGAAACATTTGTTATTATGTAATTATTATTTTGAATGAATTGGAGAGCATCATCAGAGTCGATGATATTTCGAAGATGAGTTGCCTGAATGTTTTAGGCTAAATGCCAAGTGAAACTGGATGTAACCAGTCTGGCCTATTTTGTAATATTTGTATGTTACTGGGTCACTCTAATTGGAGACCGTCTGACGTGCCTTCAGCCCGAAACCAAAAGTCTTTTATTTTGCCTCTTTTTTCTTACCTAACACTAACAGATTCTTTTAAGAATTCTCGATGACGGCGCGATATTTTTATCCGTAAAATTGTGTTTTACAAGCAACAATTTCAATCAAATAGAATGTAGGCTATCAACCCGCTCATTTAAAACGAAAGAAATTAACTTTTATCAACTGTTATTATAATTTAAGCATCGATCGAGATACGAATCAAAATACAAACGTGGAGATGCCATTTTTTTCTTTTATAGATGAAAAGAAGATAACATTCTGTGAGAATTGAGGCCTGTTTTCATTGGCAGTAATATCCTAGCACTTGCAAACCGATGAGTGTCGCGACGTGCCGATTATTCATTTAAGAGACGAGAATGCTACGAGGGTAGACATCGAGTCGGGAATCACTGATTCCATGTCGGAGGAGAAAACAGTATTGTGGTCACGTGACGCGTGCGACGAGTCAGTTGGGTCAATGCCACCGTCTGTCTTGGTTGGAAAATTCATCAGGCTATAAACATGCCGAGAAACGTTTTACTGTAACAGATAATTCCACGATTGTATACGAATTAATGCATTAATTTCAGTTCACTTTCCTTTTCATTCCGCGTAATCTTATAAATTCCAACTGCGTGAAGCCGACGAAACGCCTATTTGGCATTGATTCTCTCTCTCTCGTTAGTTACATTTAATAATCGATTATAGGATAAAACTAAATTAGATGAAGCATCGATTACCAATTGTAAATCGTAATATTCTACTTAAGTCAATGTGCAGACAGAACAAAAAAAAACAAAAAAAAAGACTTAAAATAAACTTCTGAGAATGTCGTTATTGCAGGAACTTGCGAACTTGACCTAATATTCTTTTTTATTATTATTATTTATGCATTCATTTCGCAAAGACAAAGTCTGTTTCCGTATAACGAACTGAATGACTATTCTGATAAAGAGCTTTAATAAAAATATATTCTGTAAACTAACCAATAAAAAAATCTGCAAGAATAATTTATATTTATTATAATTTTTTTTATTCTTCCTGTCGTAATCTATAAAATTAACATAAAGAGATTATTTAACGTTATCTCAATGAGGTCGATTGTTGTTGGCTAAGCATTAATAAGCTATTGAAATTTTAATATAGGCCTAAATATATTAAATTGTAATTTATGTTGATGTAGAAACATATTTTATTATTCTTTCTAATTTTAAATACGCTTAGATTAAGTAATATAAGAAAGAAAGGAAGAGAATATTTGGACAAAAAAGAAAAATTTTCCAGATTTTGGAAAGATGTTGAAAGTACATTATAAATTACACTTTAATATAGTTGAAAAAGCTCTTATCTAACCGTAAAATTCTTGAATATTTATCAAGAAAAGTGGAAGAATGAAGTACTTTTGATATATAAAACATAATCTTATTGTTTTTCTGAATGAAAATACTTTTGGTTTATTTATTCATTTGACAAATACACTATTTATGCAACATCTATTAAATTATAATGAAAACAGATATAAACTAATAATTAAATGATTATGTATCAAATATTACTTAAAAATAATCTTATATTTTGAATTATCGTTTGCATTATTTTGCTTTCTTGAGTAGAAAATGGCATTCGTTATTTTAGTTTCGTAAATTTCTGCATTATAATGAAAAAATATTGAAATTTTTCATTAATCTGTTAAAAGTATGGAATTTATATTTCAGATTATTCACTGAACGTTTTTTGTTAGGGCATTAAAAGGGCTATGAAAGGCCCTATAAAGGCTCAATTGTGGGTTCGGCCAGGCCCACAATGACAACGGATGACCCTCCTCACATCCTCAAAAACTTCCTGCGGTTGCTCGTCCGGAATCGATCCCGGTTCTCCAGAGCAATAGGCTGACATCTTAACCGCTTCAGCCTTCTGGAGGTTGTTTCTTATTTTTATTTTCTAGAACTAAAAGATATCAGTTGCTTTTTTTCTTAATTTTTTTTTGGTCTTGTAGAAAAATAAGTTATTATACAAATTGATTTTGCTTTATAGTAGTATTGTGAAGATATGTTAATTAAACTCCAGTATACAAAAGAAGAGTCAGCTTTGATTTTTGCTCAAGGACTTTTGTTTTCTGGCTGACTCTTTAAAATATTCTCAGAATGTAAAAAGAAGGTGTTAACAACTAAAAATAATCTATATGTAGTTCATTTTAGAAATGTTAATTCTTTCTACACAGTGTAAGGTGCATGTTTATTCATAGAAAAAGTTACTATAAAAAAAACTCTATTTTATTTGTTAGGAGCTTGTTTTGAAGGTTAATTTTCGGACAAATATTTTTAAATAAAATAATAAATAACCAAGTTTTTAGAATACTTTTAATCAAGTGATTTTATTTGTAATATAAAACTTTTGGTTTTTGAAAATTCACTACTTATTTTATCTTAACGGGTAATATTCTGAAAAATAAATAAGTAGAGCTTTAGAATGTAAAGATAAAAAAAGTCTTTTACTTACAATTTTTTCTATCCTCCTGCTATCAAAAATTTTAGTCCTTAATAAATAATTAAATTAACACGATAATGAAATAAGGCTTATACTTTTCTGCAAATATTAACTAAGATAATTAAATAAAGTTTCATTCAGTTAAAAGAAAACACGAAAGTAATTTCTTTCATGTTCTTCCCTCGAGGCTGATACCACTGCTTAAACGTAAAAGAGAGATAAGAGGAGGGTGAAAATATCCCTTTTCACTTGAAGCCTCTTAAAATACGTTTAGAAAAATGTTTATATTTTATGAAATAAAAGTTTTTAACTCCGTTTTAAATGTAAAAATATTATTTTATTTGTATTTAGAGAGATAATAATAATTATTATTAATATTGTTTCGGCTGTAAAACATCTGCAGATTATCAGTTGTTAATGTCTTCTAGCTTGATACTGCTTATACTTATAAATTATTTTTTGGATTTTGTGTTAGAAATTTCAAGAGAAGAATTGAAAAATAAATTTTTAATTAAATAAATGCGATTATATATAGACTATATAAAGGTTTTAGTCAGTTCATTAAGCAAAATTGATTAAAATTTACTTTTGCTACTTTGTCACCGTCCGAGAAGTATAATTAAAAGATAGTTTATTGTTATTATTATATTTAAATTTATCCTTGGATAAAAATTGATAATTAACAAAAGTTGATTTACTTGTTTTATATTTCCATAGATTTTAAGAGATCACAGTATAAAATACATTACAGAAAACCGAAACTTTCGGCAGAAGACTTGAAAACAAATGATCAGTCTAAGACTTTTTAATGAAAAAAAATTAGTAGAAAAAGTAAAAAATTACAAAACAAAAACAAAAAGTTTAGAGTTTCTGTTCCATTCCTGAACGTTTTTTTTTACCACAGAATCGTATCATTCAATTTTTCATCTCATCTGTCAATCTTATCGCGAATGTGGTAAGCCAGAGAGTGATGAATGTTCCGTTAGTGTGATATTACGTAATTCAAACTGTAGATAAAAATGATTTAAACCCAGATTTAGCCTCAACCAAATTATAAAACATTAAGATGAAGATTAAAGTTGAAAGTAACATTTTGACATCTGTACAATAAATTTATCTTTGTGTAAGAATCATATGCGAAAATAGTCACTATTGAAATTTTAATATAGGCCTAAATATATTAAATTGTAATTTATGTTGATGTAGAAACATATTTTATTATTCTTTCTAATTTTAAATACGCT
>NW_019385645.1:87207-184219 GCF_000671375.1 Centruroides sculpturatus | reverse complement strand
TTTTAATTTTTATTTAAATAAAGCATAAATGCAATAAATGATTCTCCAAGTATAAAAATATAAACAATGTTTAAAGCAAATATTTTGTTTATATGTACAAATAAATGTACTTTAATATTCCAATATGTTTTGATAATTATATGAAATATTTTGCATACCATTCTGATTACTACTACTGTTTACTAATATGTAAAATACATGTAAAATTAAATATTATGCAATTCTATTGAATTGCATAATATTTAATTTTACATGTAAGAAAAACAAATAATAAAGGGAGTTGTACTTTAATATTCCATTATTTTTACTTGTAATTCAGCTGTATTTTTTTAACATAATATATTACAACTGTATTGAAATTCTCGATCTCACTCCATAATTGCATTAGTTCAAGTTGAATAATAATAAAATTGGGATTGTTGTTGTTATTTTTGAAATAAGAAAGTAACTGAAGAGTTCAGATGTAGAAGATGGTAGGCACCTTCATGAAAGTTTAGAGAAAATGTAAAAATTAAATGTCTTAAGAAGTTTTCTGTATTTACTTTAAAGTACCATACATACAATATTTAAATTAAATATTAGCGAGAAAGTGACCATACGGTCTTCCGTGTTTTCTTCACATGCCAAAATAGGGTTGGTTCCTTACAAAAAATATTGATAGATAGTAGGATAAAATAATTATTTTTCTGTCTAAATAAATCAAGTTCTATTACTAGAAATTGAATGAAATTTGGCACCATATTTAATTTACAAAGAAACCTTTAAAAACCTTTGTGTTTGGCATCAGCCACCTATAACTAAAATGAACAGCACTCCCCTCTGGTCTGCTGTAGGAGCTCTTCATTTAAGTCATGTGTATCATGTGTAGTTACTTACTGTACAACAAAAACACTTCTAATAAAATTTGAGTTTTGACTTCCTTAAATAAGCAGTGTTTTTCATTATATTCAAGCAAACTATTAATTAGTTAAACAAATTTTGTTATAAAAGAGACACCAAAACAAATAAACGATTAAGAAGGCAATATATACATATGTATGTAAGCCATTTGTAATTGAATTTTTCATTCAGCACTTCTTACTTAATGGATAACAATGATATTAACAAATTATGGTTATATAGTATATTATATTCAAATTTTATATATAAATTAAACAGTGGATAAAAAATTTGACAGATATTTTACTTTTCGATATCTAATACAGAATTTTTAACAGATGGATAATGGACCGAAAATGTTAGAGGACGTGGCATCAAAAGCTTCAGATATATTTTGTTCTCTACTTCAACCGATGGTTAAACTTGTCGGTAAATATTTTTGTTTTTATGTATTTTGTGTAATGAATATAATTAATTTTAAAATTAAGAGTTCATTATTTTTTTTCTCTCTCAAAAATTTCCTTTTTATTTTTTTTGTTAGACTGGATTCTGCCACGACATAATTCAGAAACAGACAATTTTTCGGATAATTATCAATTTGCCGCTAGTTGTAGAGACATCTACTTAGGAGGATCAGGTTTTCCTTCAACATGGAGAGAAAAAGTAGCAATTCCTCTTCTTAAGTAAGTTGATTTGGCATTATATCATATATTATATAATGAACTTATTTTTTCACCTGAGAAACTTTTACATTTGATTTGATTATTAAAACATTTATGTTATGAAGAAAGATTTACATAATTAATAATAATTTAAAATTTTTATATATTCATGGAATATTAATAGTATATGAGCAATGATTTTCATTTATGTCCATACAAATAACTTTAATATTAACATATATTTATTATTTATACATAAATTATTCATTTAAAAATGTGAGCTTGGTTTCATTCTAAAAACATCATTTTTTTTTAATGTGCTTTGATTTCAATTTTTCATAAAAATGCTATGTTATATAAAATTACTATGCATTTTTTGGATGTAAAAAGCAGTTTTTTTAAAACTTGTTTAATTAATGCCATTCATATTTTAAGCAAAAGGTTTAAAATGAAGAGAGAACAATATTTTTTTTTGTAAATCTCAAAATTTTAAATAAAAATTTATATTAATGTGTTATTTTATTAAGCAAAATTAAAAATCAGTTTCATATATATACTGTTTAATTTTGAACTTTTTATTAAAATTTGAATAATTGAATACTTCATAATTAATTTTAGCTATTTGATAATTTTTAATAATAAAATTTAAGCTAAATATTAATATTATGATCAATTTAAGTATTTTAAAAACATTCAATCTTATATATACACAATGAGAAAATTAAAATTTTAACTTTTAAAATTTATAAACATTTTGTTCATACAGCAAGTTGCACATTGGGGACCTGAACTCATGGAAATGGAAAATCAAGCTAAGCAGGTAAATTTGTTACAGTGTATATATATTAGTTATTAAAATTAAATATTAGATATTTTCCAAAAAGAAAAATATGGTAATAGTTATGGTATGAAATACATAAATTAAAATATAGTAATATAAAACTAATTTTCTTCTCATATTTTATACATAACACACATTGTTATACATTTTTTTACATACTATTTCAAAATTTGTCTGTTTATAATTTTTTGTTGCATTTAAGTTGATATTTTTTAAAATTATAATTTGGTATTTCAGGTTTTTAAATTTTAATAAATACAAAATTAAGAATTAATTATGAAGTTTTTACACTAAATTTAATTTCCTTAAATGGACTTGTATATAATTTTTTAAGCATTTTATAACATATTTTTAACATACTAAAATGCTATAAGTTAACATTTTTCATATTATTTTTTAAACACAACTACAAGTCTAATAAATTTTTACTGTACCATAGTTAACCTACACTCAACAATACATATCTGGTAATACCCTCTAAAAAGTAGCTGATAATTCAGAATTGTCTAATAATAATTCAGTATGCTAGCATTTTGTGAATCAGAATTTGTTTTGACATGATGTACTAAAGATCAAGGCAAAAAGATGGAGTATGTGTCTGTGTGTGTTGCTACATGTTGGGAGTTGACCATGGAATTCAGCACCGTATGATTGAGAAATATGAATCACTTGGTTACAGTATCTATCTTGTTTGTGGTGAGTTGAATGTCTGTGCCTAATGTCTGTTTATGCCACAATCACAGAATAAGTTTGCATAAAAATTATTCAGGATCAGACTTGGAATCAGTTTATTTCAAGTCTTCTGTCAGTTTATTTCAATTTGGTCTTCTGTCTAGAATACATGCATGGCAGCATCTGCCATGCATGATTCTAGAGATTCTTTCCATAGTAAGACCAATTGTTTGAGTTGCTCTTCAGTTTCTCATGAGCTGTTTTGAAGTCGCTCTTCAGCTCATCATTCATTCAGCAAAGTCAGTGAATAGAATTGACAGGCTGATCTGAGTTCGAGGCAACACACCTCATCTCTAAACAAAACTTCCAGTCTAATCATTAATGTGAATCATAAACTATTACAAAATGTACAGCAATACCTTTAATATTCAGATATATCTTGTTTTCGTATTTTTGCAAACTTTTATATCTGGTATTCTGACATGTTCGATAATCTGTCACTACTCTGGTCTTATAGTCATCAGATTAATGAACATCTACTGTAGCTTTTGTGAAATATTTTTTAATAAGAGGATATTAAGAATTTCTTTTGACAAAAATTTATCTTAGTAAATAAAAAAATTTGCCTATTTATCTATACACTTAATATTATTTATTTATTATTAATACATCTAAAAATATAATTTTAATATTTATAATTTTATTTGATAGAATGCAGAAATCATGTTCTTTGTAATTGATAATCAAACAAGGTCTGTTGCATCCATGATTGAGGCAGCCCATATTGCAGGTAAATTTTAGGAATAAATGTTTAATTTAATAAATTTTCAAAAGTTATAAAACAATAAAAATTTCTAGATTAAGAAGAAATTTAGAACAATATTTTATGTTATCATATACATTTTATTGAAGTTTAACTACTATTAAAGTTAATATAATTATAATAAATTTGTCTGAAGTGATGATATCTTTTAAGTGTAGAATTTATTAAATATTTTTATAAGGATAAAACAATGTTCTATTATTTTGTGTGTGTTTAAAATTTATCAGCATTATAATTCATTTTTCACAGACAACAAAAATTGCTTAAAAATCTGCACATGGAAAATTGAAATGTTTCAAATAACTTTGCTGAATCAACATCATTTATCTTTCATATGAAATTTATATTAGTTGTATTAATTAATTGAAAAGACTTCTAGAGTTAAAAAAATTCACAGTTTCACTTTTTCTTAAATAAAATACAAATTGATATTCACTAATCCATCACCCTACACCTCACCGCAATGATGCTGCATAAATGATTTTGCCAGATTACTGATGGTTAGTTTAGAATACAGTAGGATAAGATGGTTAGGTTAGAACAGTTAACCATCTTATCCTACTTTTAAAATTCACTGTAAATCAGTACAAGTTGGTTAATAAGCAAACATTGAATGAAAATCATGTCAAATTATTGTATATTTAGCAATGTTGAGCATCCCCAAACAGTAGCAATGGGCTAGTGCAGTGACGCAGGAAATTTGAAATTACGCTAGCTGAAATTAGTGCTGGAACCAGATTACTGATAGTTGACCTGTATTTTTATTTAAGAAAAGATATGTCTTTGCACTATAAGTCTATGAGAAAATTGAAACAACTGATAAATCTTTAAAATATACAAATAAGTTGAATAATACTCTACTTTTGTTCTGAAAACAAAATATTTCAATAGTGTTTGGTCTAACAATTGAAAATGTTATCTTCTTATATACATTTATTATTTATTTAAGTAACTATTGTTTGTGTGTTTGTATACAAATGAAATATGTATACATACTTTGATCATTAATAACATCTATCTTTATTTTCTTTGAAATTGTTATTAAAGTGTGTATATATATGTTTGGAACGCAATAACAGTGGGTGATTGGTTAACAAACATAATCCATTCCAAGACTTTGTTCGCTATCAAAATTGTTTTTTAACTGATTATTGATTTAACAGGTTTTTATGGAAATTTGATTAATTTGTTCTGGAGACTCCAAAAAATAAAAAATATACTTTATTACTATGTTTATTTATATTTAATAATAAAAATACATATACGCAGTCTTGCATTTTTATTAGTCGTGTTTTTCCATTTATGGAGGTTAAAGAATCTGTCTAATGCTGATTGCTTTCCTCTCTTCTTCAAGATTTTTCAGAAGTAATTAATAGCATTGTAATTGTAGAGATATTCAAGCCTATTAAGCTCACTCTGATTTGGATGCTATTTTAAGACCATTATTCTGACATCCTCCCACTTCTTCAAAACATCTTTAATAAGCAGATGTCGGCATTAATCCTCTTTTTCAGAAGAAAACATATCTCGCCGCGTTTCTTGGTGTTCTTCATTCAAGAATTCATGGCATTCTTGTCATAAGATCAGTTTCAGGTTCCATTATGAGCTCTTCAATGTTCTTTATTTCTCAGATGTGATTTTTGTTAGCTGCTTGAGTCTTCTTGATTATACAGTATCTTTCTTAGATAAGATTGAACTGCAGCCTACTATAGACCTGTTTACGCCATACTACCCAGCAACATCAGACATCGTCTGCCCACTCTCTACCTTTGCTATTATACTCTCATCTTTCGAAAATAAAAACTGACACAAAACTTAACGAATGCCCACCCGGCAGTCTTGCAAATACTATTAAAAAATTGTTTCTGTCAGAAGAATAAAAGGCTGGAATTACAGTCTTTCCTATAATTCATATAATTTCATATAATATAATTTATATGGAATTCATATAAAATTCCGTTTTATATGAATTCCATGTTGTACGAGTCACTTAGATTTTACAAATGCGTGAGCCATTCACAGCCCGACACACATATTTGTAAAATCTAAATTACTCGTACAACATGAAATTTATATAAAATGGAATTATCAACAGTGTTATAGAGGGGTTGACTGTACAAGGGAGAGTTTCTTAGTTAGGAGGAATATTATCCGATCAGTATATACCAGGTTGAGTGCCGATGTCGATGTCTCCCGCACTCCAAAAGGTTTTGAATTGTTGCCTGAAGACAAGGAAAGACCAATTTTATGTCTCTTCTTCTTGTGTTTTTTCTGTGAGGTATTCAGTTATCCGAACATAAAAATCTTTTGTGAAAGTGTTTGTTATCCAATTTTTTCATTAACTGATCACCCACTGTATTAAAATTTGAGTCAATTTTTTTTAATGCAAAAATTTTATATATTAACTATTCATTCTAAACTATCATTTCTTGCTAAAATGTATGAAATTTAATAGGAACAGATCGAAAATTAATATTAGTAATTCACGAATTTGAAGGAAATGAAATAAAAGTAATGGGAGAACGTCTCACTGAAAAGTAAGTTTTACTATTTTTATAAATATATAATAAACAAAAAAAACAAAGTTTCCAAGTTTTAAATTTAAATCTCAACTTTTACATTTAGAGAATTAAAAGATCTGAAACAAGGTCAAAGATTTCTTCAAGATCTTGTAGAAAGAAAAGGAATCCCGGTATTCCGAAACATTCCAAATGCACTGACATGCGCAGCTCGTCTTATTCGAGAAAAAATCTATCCCCAAGATCTTAACGTTAATGATATAGCAAATCCAATTAAAATGCCTTATGTTCATCTAGGAGACAAATTAATGTAAGTAATATATGCTTTCCTGTTTTTGTTTTTTTAATATTAAACTTTAAATAATTTTAAATCTCCTGCTAATTATTAAAATTAACTAGGCTTTAAGAAATAAATATTCAAATCAAAAAGCAGCAAACTAGTCTGCTGATTAATGCAAACTGACCAATGTCAGAGGTAACTTTAATAAAACTTACTAATACATTTGTGATGAAATTGCTCTTCAATGATACATTCTTGTGCTGTTATATTGTAATGAATTAATTTTTTTACTATCATTTCTTGTGCACAATTTAATTACTATTGCAGCTTGGCTTTAAAGTTTGCCAATCTTTTTGCAGCAATGTATTTATATATTCAAACAATATTCATGACTTCACACGTCTCAAATTTTGATTTGAAGGCATCAGTCACATAAAAAGCACATCTTTGAGCATTTTTCCAGCAATGTTTTTCTTTTATGATAAATGTTTTTGGCTGACTAAAGGTCTGCCAAAAGTTCTAAATTGGAATGTTATCTCATGTGAATAATTGTCTTCTATAGGTTTTAAAATTTTAAAAATGATGGTCACAGAAACCTATTAGTTTCTGTGACCATGTATTTTCTAACTGCTTACATATGGGATGGTTTTCATTGTGACTCAATGATTCTGATAGTATTTTCATATGCTATTATATATTGTGGGCCCTTAGTTTGAGAATTCTTATTCTGTTTGTCGTAAAACAGTCTCCAGGCAGCAGATAAGGATTTAGTCTTTACAGATGAAATCATCAATGAAGGATTATTTACTTCTGTATGTTTTTTTTCTAATGTTCTATTTACAAGTTAATCAATTTTGGTATATTCCAATTTCATTACCTTCTCTAATTATAATTACTTATTGAATTATTTTATTATTATATTGAAAAAATTATTTTGTTTAAATAGGAAACTAAGAGAAGTATTTGATGATTTGGATTCTGCAAATTTGGGGGAAATTAGTCTCGAAGATGTGAGTTTATGTAATTATTCAATTGTATTTCGCATGTATTACATTTTTATCTTAAAAAATATAAAACCAGATTTTTAAAAAAATTAAGAAAAGTTTAAAAATATGGTATTAATAGAAAATATTTTTACAAAATTATTTACTTCAGACATTTTAAATTTAATTTATTAAATATGATTTTAAGATGGTTGCTTGTAATTAAATATAATTCTAAAATCAAATTAAGATTAATTCTGTTATACGTAATTTATTAATTAATAATTGTCGAGACAAATTATTATAAAACATTCAATTATTTACCTGCAAAACAAAAGAAATATTTAAAATTTTACAAAAAAAATTATAAAAATCGATTCACAATAAACCTTTGAACAGTAAAATATTTATAACAAAAAAAATTATGTTTATATAAAGATTTTTTTTTAGTTTCAAAAGTATTTTGTATCACTCTTCCTCTATCATAGTAAATATAAAAATAATTACATTAATTTGCTTTATACAAATAGAAATTTTTCCAGATTTACAATTGATATTTTATAAATGAGGTCATTAGTTTCTCATGTGAAATCGCATTCATAAAGATCCTTATGGATGATGAGGGAAGGGGATAAGTTCTTGTCAACCACATAAATTTTTTAGATAACAATACAAAAAGTCCACGTAACTGAATTTTTAGTTTCTCTGACACTTTTGAATTTTAATTAAAGAAAATTCAAGATAAGATATGCAGAGTCTTAGATAAAAATTTTGAATATTTTAGTTTTGAATTTTGTATTAAGTGAGGTTTTAATCATGATAAGTTATCTAAAATATTTGATGTTTTCAAGTGTAAATACAGTTTGGGAAAGTTAATTAAAATAAATATAATTATCTTTAGAATATACATACAGTGGAGTGTCGATTATTCGAATCAATTGGGGACGGGTTGTTCGGAAAATCAATATTTCGGATAACTGATTATGTACGAAAAAATATATTAACCTATCCCATGTTGAAATTTTTCTCCATTGCATGTTGCTTCGCGTTGAATTTTTGTCGATGTTAAGCCTAATGTAAACTTTTTAAAATAATAATTGTGACTATTGTATCATTAAAAATTATTTCTTTATTTTGTACAAACAAAATAAATATATTGAAAAATATAAAAACAATAAAAAATTATACTTCAGAAGTTAATTTAGTATCAAAAACGTAAAATATTTGAGTAGCCCAAGACATAGCCAAAGATTGCAGCACCACAGCACTGGTGAAAATTTAAATTTTGCCGACTGGAATTCTTTCGGATAATTGACGTTCTACTGTATTTATTTAATTTTATTTTAATTAATGTTTAAGTTTTTTAAAAACCATTTGAAATTTTGTCTAATTAAAATTATGATTAGTTTATTAATTCTTAAAGCATCATTCAGAAAAAAAGTATTAAATGTAGAAAATTTCATTAGATACAGCATTTAACTTCACAAAAGGTGCAAAATTTCAAAGAATTTTCTAAGTATAATTTTCAATGCTATAAAACATCCTTCTGTTCTCTACTGTGAAAAACTCTTAAGAAGAATCTTCAGCCACTTTACTTCACCATGCATTGTAGCCATTTTTTGCCCTCTTCATTCTAAAAACTTATAATTGTATTAAGTTTGCAAATTTTTATTAACTTTTCAGACAAACACAAATTGAAATACAGTTGCCAAAGCATTTTGTAGCATTTTTCACAGCAGAAAAAATGAATTTTTTTTCATAGTATTGAAAATTGTGCGTAAAGAGAGTATATTCACGCGATATGAAACTACTCTGGTGTTTAATTACATAAATATTCACAGATCACCTAAGAAATTTTACTAACATCTCCCTATTTTACAAGAAAAACATTCAAAATATTGAAAAAATATATTAACTTTGGGAATTTTTCTTCATTTTCCCAAATCATAGAAACTGTTTAATAACAGGTGAGAAATGTGTAAAAAAACGATTCATGGAATGAAATTTTATAATTTGCAAAACAATACAATTGTTATTTTACTGCAAAAATCTATAATAAGCGAAAGTTAATATTCTATTATTATTTATTTGGAAGATGTATAAATAAATTTATTGAACTAAAAATATAATAAAAATTCACAGTAACTCCATAAATAATCATGATTCTTTTAAATTTAATTTTCTCTAGATACCATGAGACAAACATAATCTAATAATCATTAGGACTCAAGTTGCAAAAACTTATTTTAAGATATATGTGATGATGATAAGCATATAATGAAACAAATATTTGAAAATTGTATATTTATTTAATAATGTTACACAATAATTGTTAGACATCATATATTTAGAATGAAATTTGTAAAAATATAGCTTGGAAAATATAAAAATTGGTAACATAAGAGATGGTTAATTTAACAGTAGAATTTTAAAATTTATATATTTATTATACAAGATAAAAATAATTATTCTGTTAGTAAATTATATAAATATCTCATATTTTTATTGATTTTTCTTCCAGGTATGTATGGCATATAAAATATTAACATGCCAGGAATTAACAATGAGTACCTTAAAATCTAAAGTAGCCCATCAAAATAATTCACTTATAAATCATTTTGAAATGGATAAAATTAACCCTCAGGATATTAAAGTGAATTTTGACCAATTCTGTTGCATAATGATGGAATTTAGAAGTCAGGTAATTTGAAAGTATTATAATTCTTAAAGTAAGTTTTTATATAAATTTTTTTTTGCATTTTTAATTTTATATCTGTGCTTATGCATACACTTCTATGCAAAATATTTACATATAGAGTAAAATCTGCTAATGTGACCACTTAAGGGTCATCATATAAAGNAACATATAATATATATATATATATATATTTGCCTTTACCAAGTCAATATTACTATAACAAATAAAGCTAAATATAAATAGTTCAAAGTTTAGACATGTTTTAAAATCAGTTCATTTCATTTCAAACTAGCCGTTAGAAAATTTTAATTTTTATTTAAATAAAGCATAAATGCAATAAATGATTCTCCAAGTATAAAAATATAAACAATGTTTAAAGCAAATATTTTGTTTATATGTACAAATAAATGTACTTTAATATTCCAATATGTTTTGATAATTATATGAAATATTTTGCATACCATTCTGATTACTACTACTGTTTACTAATATGTAAAATACATGTAAAATTAAATATTATGCAATTCTATTGAATTGCATAATATTTAATTTTACATGTAAGAAAAACAAATAATAAAGGGAGTTGTACTTTAATATTCCATTATTTTTACTTGTAATTCAGCTGTATTTTTTTAACATAATATATTACAACTGTATTGAAATTCTCGATCTCACTCCATAATTGCATTAGTTCAAGTTGAATAATAATAAAATTGGGATTGTTGTTGTTATTTTTGAAATAAGAAAGTAACTGAAGAGTTCAGATGTAGAAGATGGTAGGCACCTTCATGAAAGTTTAGAGAAAATGTAAAAATTAAATGTCTTAAGAAGTTTTCTGTATTTACTTTAAAGTACCATACATACAATATTTAAATTAAATATTAGCGAGAAAGTGACCATACGGTCTTCCGTGTTTTCTTCACATGCCAAAATAGGGTTGGTTCCTTACAAAAAATATTGATAGATAGTAGGATAAAATAATTATTTTTCTGTCTAAATAAATCAAGTTCTATTACTAGAAATTGAATGAAATTTGGCACCATATTTAATTTACAAAGAAACCTTTAAAAACCTTTGTGTTTGGCATCAGCCACCTATAACTAAAATGAACAGCACTCCCCTCTGGTCTGCTGTAGGAGCTCTTCATTTAAGTCATGTGTATCATGTGTAGTTACTTACTGTACAACAAAAACACTTCTAATAAAATTTGAGTTTTGACTTCCTTAAATAAGCAGTGTTTTTCATTATATTCAAGCAAACTATTAATTAGTTAAACAAATTTTGTTATAAAAGAGACACCAAAACAAATAAACGATTAAGAAGGCAATATATACATATGTATGTAAGCCATTTGTAATTGAATTTTTCATTCAGCACTTCTTACTTAATGGATAACAATGATATTAACAAATTATGGTTATATAGTATATTATATTCAAATTTTATATATAAATTAAACAGTGGATAAAAAATTTGACAGATATTTTACTTTTCGATATCTAATACAGAATTTTTAACAGATGGATAATGGACCGAAAATGTTAGAGGACGTGGCATCAAAAGCTTCAGATATATTTTGTTCTCTACTTCAACCGATGGTTAAACTTGTCGGTAAATATTTTTGTTTTTATGTATTTTGTGTAATGAATATAATTAATTTTAAAATTAAGAGTTCATTATTTTTTTTCTCTCTCAAAAATTTCCTTTTTATTTTTTTTGTTAGACTGGATTCTGCCACGACATAATTCAGAAACAGACAATTTTTCGGATAATTATCAATTTGCCGCTAGTTGTAGAGACATCTACTTAGGAGGATCAGGTTTTCCTTCAACATGGAGAGAAAAAGTAGCAATTCCTCTTCTTAAGTAAGTTGATTTGGCATTATATCATATATTATATAATGAACTTATTTTTTCACCTGAGAAACTTTTACATTTGATTTGATTATTAAAACATTTATGTTATGAAGAAAGATTTACATAATTAATAATAATTTAAAATTTTTAACTAATTAGCTTATTATTCTAAAGTTTTTAAAAACAATAAATCTTTACTAGAAACATTAACATATAGTGACCTATTATACAAAGTATATTTAGTAAAAATTGAAAAAAAATTTCTTGGCATTAAATTTAAAATATGAAAGTTTTTAATTTAAAGGGAAAGCTAATTAACATGAAATTAAATAATAATGTGCATTGAAAAAGTTTACAACAGAAAATTTCACTTTAATATTAAAGTTATAATTTGATAATAGCTTTTTATTTGCTTTTAATACTTTAGACCCTAATCAATTGACCTAAGTGAAATTTTCAATGTGTTTGCATTCCTCTATCTTTAAATTTTAAAATACTTATGAATTCAACTATTTTATAATTTTTAAAATTCCAAAAAGTCAAGAACAAGTAACAATATAAATCTAATTCCACAATCACAAAAGATACAGTGTTTTGAATAAATTATTTATGCTAAGCATAAATATACAACTACATCCCAGTTAAAACAAAGATAAGAAACTATGGAGTAATATTGAACAAGTAGAAAAATGGCTCCTCTTAGCTTTATTTTTCTTAATTATTTTTAAAATACTTTTTACTTGTATTTTATGATTTGATGTCATTGTTTTTCCTCTTTGGATTTCAACCACTATTCTAATCTTTTGGCACACATACTGAAAATTTTGCAACAAATTAGGATTTATTCTTGTCCTATTGTGTGTATATATTTTTAACAGTATTTATTAAATTTTACTGTTTATTTTAAAGTTGTATTATTCACTATCCATATATATTTTGATACACAATCAATTTAAAAAATAAGAAATTACAAAAATATTCTGTTAAAATTTTTATCATTGTGCAAAGTATTTAGGATACAATTTTTTTCCAGTTGAAAAATTTTTAATTTGAAATTAAAGTTGAAAAATTTTGTCATTTTTGCAAAATAAGTAAATAGTGAATATGAAAATATTAAATTAATTTTAACAATAAATCTAATCTTAAAAAAGAAATAATTTTAAAATAATAATATAATCGACTTTACTTTTGATTAAATAGGAAGCATGGTCTCACTTATTTTTGTCCGCAAGAAGAACCGTGGAACAAGCGTTTGATTCCACTAGAAGCTGCGGCGATGGAAAACAGCAGAATTTTATTATTTGTTATTACCAAAGACACGAGATCATTAGCTCAAATGACTATCGTAAGTTAATTGGATCATAAACATTATTTCCTATCTACCTGTTAGTTTATGTCAATTTAAAAAAATAAGTGTATTGTTATTCACAAAACAAACATATTTTTTTTCTAAATTTTAAAATTGTACAAATAGAATTTGTACAATTTTAATAACACCCAAACATCAAAATAAAAATTGCAATTTGTGTTTTTTAGACAAAATTAATTTGGAATTAATGTTACTCTTAAATTCACAGTTATTGAAAATTTTGTTTGACTATATATTTTCAATTAAAATATTTTTTACAGGCAGGCCATTATGTCGGATTTGGATGTCAGATGGTGCTGTGCATTCAGTATCTGGAAGATAATGTCGAAATTGATGGTGAAAAAGTATGTAAAGTAATTTTTCTTGCTAATTTTTGGTCAGTCAGTTGGTCGATTAGTTAATTATCATTATTAATTATATGCTAGTTGGGGTTGTAATAATGTTTATAAGGAAATTTGCAGCATTGACCACCTAAACATTTTTTTGATGACGAAAACACTGCAGTAGGTATATTAATATTTTACATGCCAGATTAATTTCTCACAACTTCAAGGATCAAATTTTTTTAGTTGCCAAACGGCTACATTACATATAAGTTAAGTCCTACACTTTGAACATTATATAAATGTAAAACTCTAATACCCTTAAATTGTTAGCGTTGGATAGGCAGACACTATTTTTTATCTATTCTCTCTTTTGTGGTATATATAGCAACAATCCTTGTCATCAGCCCTGTCAGGAGCAATTGTTGTGCAGCATGTGTGTGCAGGAAGCAACCCATGCTACATTAATCATTTTCTGTACAAAAAGATTACAAGCAAAACAATTTATATTCATTGTTGTAACTTATGTTTAGTTCCTGATATAAACATGACCTTTATACAGGAAGTTAAAGCATTTATATGCTAGTTAGTATGCAACTGTTTCCAAGCTAAATAATCCAATAAAGACCTGGAATTTTTGAATTTCTAACTCTGATTGATTAAATGTGATTTATAGATGGTGTTTTATTTGGCATCATAAATATAAATATACAGGGGTTACAAAAGTAATATTTACCTTTGCAATGCCAAGAAATAACCTATTTCCAATAATGGTTGCTTTTTACTTTTTGACATGAACAATAAAAAGTGGCGGAGTAATAAAGTTCCATTTTGAGTGGAATAGATTTTCTTCTAGTAAGCATAGATTGGTTCAACCTCCTATCGTAGAGAAATTCAAACTGATGATTTTAGTATAGTACTTGGAAAATAGGGATTAAAGTTTAAGTGTGCCCACCCCTTTAAATGGATATGTCCTGTGCAAACTACTGCATTTGCACATTGGGGATGCAGGTGTAATATACTGCTCCACACTTAAAATGAGGAGGAGGAGATAGTATTTGCCATTTGTTAGATTTTAAAATATTTTGAATTAATTTACTATATAATTTAGAATGTTGATGGCCTATTAAGCTAAATTATACAACCTCCACCTCAACCCCAAAATCATTAAAAATACAAATTTTTGATAAAGCGAACAACCTACTGTTCCCCTAGCAATTTGTATTAATGCAAGTCGACTGTATTTTAAACGATTAAGCCACTGAGTGAAAAACTGTCTACCTACAATATAAATGCCAAATGCTTCTTTTTAACACATTGTAGATTTGATAATTAAACAGGGTGGCAGTGATATTTTATCCTAACCTGTGAAGTATCTTACTGTTAATTCACCATAGACTTTAAAATTCTGTATCTATGCTGCAACATTGAAGTATTTTTAATTTCTGCAGTTATCAAAACTATAAAATAGACAGCAACAAACTAGATTATTATTTCATTTATCATTTTAATTCAACTTTTACACTTAAGACAATTGGAGATTAGATAATTATTATAAAATATTCTAGGAAGGAACAGAAACTTGCTTCTTTGAACTTTTATAATTACAGCTACTTTTCAATGCATTCACTTTTAAATTCCAGATGTTTGTCGTAGTAACATAAGCTTTTGCAAAACCCGGCAAAAGAAGTCTTTTGTCAATTTTGGATACGGCTTATCCAGCAATCTCTAATCTTGACTCCCAAAAACTACTTTGAATGAGAAAACAAATGAACGTTGCCATGTAGTCCCGATCCAGCACTTTCCAAGTGTTCAAAGATTTCCCACTTGGGAATTAAAGAAATTTGTGACTTTGGAAAGAACATGCTTTACAATAATGCGCAGCCAAAATTACTCCAGAGTTCAGTAGGCTTTTCATCATTTCACATTAATTGCAACATTTGTGGCCGATCTGTAACAACTGTGTAAGATTTGGTAAGCTTGTCGAAGAAGCTACGACAAACATCCGAACTACAAAAGCAAATGTATTGAAAGATAGCTGTAAGTATGCAGAATTCTGTTTGTTTCTAGTCTAGCCTCAAATTTCAACTGGGAAAATTATGCTTTCTAGGTTTGTTAATTCACAATAATGCATAATTTTTGAGTGAAAATTAGCTACATTTACTGAAATATTTATCTCTATTTTGCAGCTCTCGAACCAGGCGGTAAAAGACTACAACCGAGGTAGGGTATACCTGTCCGATCTGGCAAACCGAGCCGGAATTCCAGTGTTCGAGGATCTTGAAGAGGCTGTGAACTGCGCTGCGCAAAAATGTCTGTCGAGCTCTTAGTGCAAAAAAAAGAAAAAAAAATTACAATTAAAAAAAAAAACAACAAACGATTACCTCAGACGGAAGGACAAACTCAGGCAGCAAGTCGAGAGGTGCGGATTATTAACAAAACTATTTTCTACTTTGATTTTTATATCATTTTGTGATCTGTATTGACGACATTCGCCAACATAAAACGAATGTTAAAGTTCGAGCGCTTTGTTGCATTGAGTTCGGACGTTTCTACTTAAGACGACAAAAGCGTCCCATCGTAATTTAACGTTTATTCGACTGTACATTGTTTATATAAATCTAAAAACGATTCATAACTGTACAAAGCAAGCATCTGTGTCATATACATAAGCCATTTTTTCCCCACGAAACATCAAGCATTTTAGTATGACGAGACGGCATCGGTTTTGATGCAATTTTAAATTAAGGTTTTTTTGCTTGTCTCGTGAACTTGTGCCTAAATTAATTTGTTATTTTATAACTATCTGAAGTGTATAATAGTTTTATTTCTATCTGGGACTTTTAAAACACTTTTTGTTGTTGTTTTTGCAGACAATCAGTCAGAAACATAAGCATTCCTCTTATTGTAATATTTCTGAATTCTGTGTATTATTATTAAATGAAATGTAATATTTCCTGTAGTAAAATCGTTTTAGCATTTTTTACATTGTGGTTATCGATTGATTTACACTCTTACCTAAAATGTGAAACGTTATGTAATGTTTACTCTTTGTCTGTCAGTAAGACAATTTCATTTGTTTTGAACTGGTTTTAAATTAAATTAGCAGAGACCTGGCATCGATTGGGGATATTTGATGTTACTTATGCTCTCGACACCGTCTTGTTCTGCATTTTAAAATATTTTCCCAAAATTTGCTTTATAAAAGAGAAACATCTCATTTTCATCACGTGCTTGTCATTCCAAAGGGACCATTGGCTCTCTAGAGAGCCACTGGTTGGTTGGTTTTCAGCCTTATGTACAAGATTTGTTAAAAGCTTTACATATCTGTAAAGATACGTACAATACATTAGCCAGAGCAAAAATTTTTAAAAGTACCATGTTTGGTACTGCTCTAATACTGCAAATGCCACAATTTCATCGGTTGGATAAAGGCTGTCTGGCCGACTGTAAATGGAAAGCCAAAGTTTCAGACAAAAAGTAATCACCTGTCTTTTGGAAAGTTTGTTTGCATCTGCTCTTGGGATCTTCAAATGCAAAGACTAGACAGACACAAACATAATTATACAAGACAATTTATGTTTAAGAAATAGAATTACCACGTGAACTCATGATACATCTATACTGTATACTGATACATCTATACATCTATACTGTATTGGCTTCAATCTCTGACAATAATTCAGATATTTTTATGGATTTTACTTATGTCATTAGATTTCAAGACTCGTCCATCACACAAAATTAATGAACTGCCCAGATTGGTTTATAAATTTGGTTAACCCCCCTTTCAATACTAAATTATTTTAAAATTAAAGAATTTTCAGTATTTGCCAGTACATTGTGTGTCTGTCCCGTTATATAAAAGAGGGGATCAAATTGGGGTCTGTGCTGAAATGCATACTGCAAACATAATGGAATTATTTTTGTTAATAAAATAATTAAAATAATAATGCTACAATTTAAAAGCCTTATCATTGGGATTTGAGTCCTAAATATTTAAGCAAGGTGGGCTTAAAGCAGTGTTTTCCAACCTTTTTTGTTCTATGCCCCCACCTAAGCCTTTCTAAAATTCTTATGCCCCCCTAACATATACAGCAGCCATACAGTTTTAACTTAAACTCTGGACGAGTCCATTTTCGAATTGCCCCCTTAACAATCAAATTGCCCCCATGTTGGGAAACACTGGCTTAAAGTGAGGAAAAATTTTGTCTTGTAAAAACACAAGCAAATGAGCACATGCCAGATTAAATTAATACTGATCTTTTTCCATTTTTCTGGAAAAATTGACCATGTATACTTTATAATAGACTAATATATAGATTATCTTGCATGATGTTTATGAAGCAAGTTAAGGAAGTCTTAGAACAAAGATAAAAATTTGCCATTTATACAGTGTGACAAACTGCCATAATTTAGCACCTCCCTAATGATCTAATGTGAGTTCACAAGCCATTGGGGATAAGTTCTCCAAGTGATGATTATGAAACAGATGGAACTTGTAACTTTGCATTTAATGCCATTACAGAGCTTATCACATCTGTTTTGGTGCAGGGATAAATTTAAGACTCAAATTGTTATACTGGGGTTGTTCAGTAAAGATTTGCAGTTATTAAAAAAATCTCTGGTTTTTGACTGGTGATAAAGTTGTGATAAAGTTCAACAATTTAGTAAGCATTAAAAAAGGAATTATGTGAGGAAAGGACAATTAATTACTGTAATTGTACTTAATGGTCTAAATATTTCTACTGAATGATTTGTGATTAAAAACATCAAGAATAGAAGTTGATTACGTTATAAATAAATAAAACATCAAGTACAAATAAATATTAAAATAAAAAGTGATAACACAAATTTTGTTGCAAATTAACCAAAGAGTTCAGATCTCTTTGACACTTCTAAAGTCATTTCTAGTTGATTTATTTCATCTTTTGTTCAACAAAGTCCCAAGATTGGTCAAACATTTCCACAAAGATAAAATAAAACAACTGGAAATGACTAGAAGTATCGAACAGATCTGAACTCTGGTTAATTTGTGACAAAATTTGTGTTATCATTCTTCATTTTAATATTTATTTGTGTTTGATGTTTACATTATAAATAAATAAATTAAAAACATTTAAAAATAAAGTTGAATCATTCAATATAAATATTCAGACCATTAGTTAGAATTAATCAATTGTCCTTTCCTCATACATTTTAAGGTTTACGAAATTGTTGAACAGCAGCAAATCTTTACCGAATGACCCCGATATAACGAAATCTTTACTGAATGACCCCGATATAAGCATCTCTTCAATTTTTCCAGGAAAACTGCTTACAATTCAGTTTGAAAATTATTTCTGCACTGAAACAGATGTGATAAGATCTGTAATGGTGTTTAATGCAAAGTTACAAGTATCAAACTGTAATCCATTTTATAATAATCATAAACACACTAAATGCATATTTAGGAAGTTGCTAAGTGGTACAATAAGCCCCCTTTTTACGGTTAGTTGGTCTACTCTCCTATTAATAATTTTGATAAAAGTACAGTTTAATATCAGATGATCGAGGCTGTAAAGTCACAATGCTAGAGAAATTCTCATGACTTGGATAAGTCTGCTCTTGCTTTCGCATGATTCGCGGCAAACCTGAAAAAGGCTCCAGTGTTCAACATCACTGCATTGGCAATGACATATTTTTGAAAAAAGATTTGCAGCTTGGAATAGAGAAAAGTTAGTATCCTGGAAAAACTAATAGTCCACTAGTTTGGCATTCAGAGAACAGAAAAATTAGATTTTAAGAAAGAACCCAAACACTGAATGCTTACCTTAATTCCTCCTCTAATAATATTGCAAGATAATTTTTATTAATTTGTTTACCTTGCAAAATTACAAACTGTTTCAAACAATTGTCAGGAAGAGGTATGCGCTTCATGCTTTTGACACAACGAAGGCCCAAGATCAAACAACTCTGATTGGGATTGAATCTGATCTTGATCTTTTGCATTTGAGACAGTCTCTAATCTGACTTAGAAATAAAAGGGGGCCAATAGAGGCTTGATTGAACCCTCTTTTATGTAGTTCATGTGGAGGTGTATGAGTTTTTTTTTGCTATAAACTGGAGGGGAAAAACATTAATATTAAGATAAAAAGGACAGCACACTTAAGGTTTTAAAATGTACATTGGCATGTTAAAAAAGCAGCATTTTTTTGCATGCAATATATATATTTTGTTACCCAACTGTATACAACAGAAAACATTTTGATCAAACCTATTACTTCAAATTTATGAAACACATTTCAGAATAATGTTAATTTGAGTCTCACCTAGAACTAAACATTAGTTTTATTTACTATTATGAAAACTAATCTGATATTACTCATTAAAATTCTTTGAAATAGCAAATCATATTTATATTGCATACTTTAATAATTAACAAAAATCTACTTTAAACAATTTATAATAGACCTGGACAATATGTATTGATAGCTGTTAATTTTTCTTAATTATTATTTGTATTCAAAACCCATGAAAGAATCTGGAAATGACAAGAGACATTGCATAAAGATGCATCATAATGATATTGACTCATGTTTAAGTGTTGAAAATGTTGAAAAAAATTTTAGATTGCAGACAATCTTAGTTTAATTAAACAGTAATTAGCTTGTTAAAACTGAAGGGAATATTGAAGCAAGTAGTGTTTATAATCACTCTCTTAAGTAAACAATCTGATTAATCCTTTGGTGATCGTGCCTATGGCAAATTGCCACAAAATAAAGTCTTTTGTTTGACATTGTACTTAATTATTGCAGAAGTACATCATAGTATTCTCTCTTCATATTACAAGATACAACATGTTTATCAAATTGGGTCAGTTATACTAACCATTTAGTTGTTACTGGACTTTGAATGAAGTCGTACCTCATTTGTGTTGTAACTGCCGCTACGCACCGTGCCATGTAACTAAAATATCAGTATACTTTTATATATATGTGTTTAATTTTTTTAATAAAGTAAGTCAATATTTGCAAGTTTATTAAATAAATATATTAAATTAACACTGTCGTAAGTTTCTATAAATTTTTAAATTTATATTAGTTTATATTTTTGAAAAATATAAGGGAAACAAAGAGCCATCTAAAGTAGCGGCAAAAACCTAGAATTTGTTTTATTTGTGGCATAAACAAAAACAATAGGAAAAAATCAATTTGTCAGGAATGAATAGAAACGTTTGCAAAAAGCATTGGAATATAGATATTATATGTGCCATGTGTGAAGGTGAACATCACATGAATATAAAGTAACTTTTTTTATTATCTAAATATTTTATAACCAATTTGTTCATTAAAATGTCGTAAAATTAATTTTCTGGTATATCTGATTCATATTTTCAAAACAATAATTAATTACTGACTTAAATCATGTTCACCAAACAGTTAAAATCAATAACCCAAATTTAATTTAAAAAATTTTAACTATTAATTACTTCATATTGCCATATTGGGATTTCTCAATATCTGTATTGTTTTAAAAAATTGAGGTCTACTCTAAAATTGTCGTGTCATATCACATGCTGCAGATTTAAAATATTTTGATTTTATTTCAAATATATTGATAAATAAGTTTTCAGAATACATAAAAAAATAAAACTGATATTCTTACACAAAGTAAATTTGTTCAAATATTTTTAAATCTTTTTTTTTTTTTATTAGACTTTATATTAATATATATGTATGTATAAGATGATTTTTGAAAAATATTTGTTAAAACAAATTATCACACAATATATTTTTCATAAGAAATACATAAATTTTCATTCATTCATGATAAAGATACGACAATATCGTATAAAAATAATTATAAATATTTTATCACCGGAGTAAACTGAGTGAAGACGTTTTCTGACTTAAAATGTAATTCTAAATGGGTTTCTACTCTAATTTAACTATGAGGATGGAAGTCTAATTTGAGAGAGAGTTTTTTTATATCTATTGTTATTGTTTTAAAAAAATATTTTTCCAATATAAATGATTCAAATGGATGTTTGCAGTACTACAGCAAATGATACTTTATATATTGCTAAATGGTCAAAATTTCATCACTTCATTGGTTGTGCCGACGGAACGAATATTGTTCCGCTCTGTTTGTTTGCAGTTCTCGATGGTGCAAAGCCCAGGAGCTTTTGTATATTCTAAAATAAAATGTGATAAAATATACACAATTGTAATAATAAAAATTAATACTTTAATTGAAAGTAGACAAATTACCTGTCTTATGGACATTGTGCAGAGAATATATAGAAATATAAATGAACAGTCGGTGTAATCATCTCCAGATAAATTTCTATGAGACAGACCCTGAATCCAAGATATTGGAACAAAAGGCAATTTGGCTACAACCCGACCATCAAAACTGAAAAAAGTTTGTTAATAAATTTTTCAATTTACATATTTTTTTTTTAAACTTCATTAATGATAATATAAATATATACAATATAGATGAATAAAAATATGATATTAATGGAAATCTGACAAAACTGTTAGCATTAAAATTAACTTTTTAACTATGATATGATTTATGATATTCATTCAAAGTTATCATTAGACAATAAAATATTTCATTATTTTATAATTTTATTTCTAATATAATAATACAGTAAAATCTGCTTATCATCATCACTTTGGGACTTGTTAATACTGATGATAACTGACAGATAAAATCTTATTTATTTATTATGCTTAATGTTAACTAGTAGAAATTAGTTTCTTGACTCTGATATTAAAAGGACATGTTAAAACAAAATGTATGACTTGAAGATTTATTTATTTCCACTGTAGAGACATGTGTGCATGCTTTTTCTTATCTCAGCCAAAATACTTATTAGACAAGTCTACTTTGGTGAGGTATTACTGTACATGTGTTAGAATTGTGCATGATATTGTGGACTTGACTATTTTGTAAATCACTCAAGATTAGTTTAGTATGAAAATAGAAAACTGTTTACTGCTTTTGCAAGTTCATGTTGGATGAGTCATTCATTTGTGTGTGACTTTTTATGAATGTAAGTGAATTATTTCTTGAAAATACCAAAGCTAAACTAAGCTGTTCTTCAGTTAGTCATAAGTCAACTACAAAAGCACTAATCTAATAAACTGTTACTAACTAAATGAATAGCTTTGAATGTTATGTAATATGTAATAAAAATAATGAAATTGTGAAAATTCTTTTTTTATAACACTGGTGTTTATACTAGCCTGCATTAAATTGGTAGTAATAACATTTTAAAGCTCAGATGTCAATTTCAAAAACTTGGTATTACTAATACTTGTAGCTAATGGGTATCTAGAGCAGAGGAGATTAATATTTAATTATCTAACAGCAATTACTTCAGTACTGTTTGCCTAATGTTTATCTGCAGAACCGTCTTTCACAGCAGATAGCAAATAAATAATTTTTAATTGCTAGCAATTTAACTATTTTATTGTGAACAAATAATGGTTAAAATGTTTGACATAATACAAAGTAACTTGTTCAGATTGATAACAAGTAAAAAGACAGCTTAAAAATGTTACTGTAAAAATGGACATTTTATATATATAGTCAAAACCTATCATCACATATTACTGGTTTATGCAAAGGCTGTGTTAATGTGAAGTAGATTTGTAGTCCCATGGACAAGGACAAGCATTTCAATGTTAATGAGTTTGATTAATAAGTAAGGCTAAGACTCCACTACCGTAAAAATGGCATAAAAATCCTTCGCCGTAAAAGCTTTTAATCACGTGACCCATTTGCGTTTGCGCTCAGATTACGGTGGAGGTCCGGCTAGTGCAAAGTTTTTACAGCGATGGTGCTGCCCCAAGTGTCGAAAGTAAATACTTCTTCGCACGTGAATTGGTAGAAACAGAAGACGGTTGTATACGTGATATAAAGACAATGATTATATTCTACGAGTTTTTTCTGTACTATAAGTACAAATATAGTAAAAATAATACCTTTACTTTCATATACTAACTTTTATCATCGTATTATTAAGATAATATACAGCACTTATAAGCTTAGCTTTTTTATTATATACTCCTCTAAATTGAAGGATTTCCTTTGGTATCCATTATTATAATCAGGTTACCTCTTGTCGTAGATACACGAATACTTTCAGATATTTTCGATAAATTCTTCCGGATCTATTCTAGAGTAGCCACGAGGGAACGTACACAAAAGCTTGTTTTCCTCCATTTTAGCTCCGTGTCGTGATGACGTAGATTTCACTGACTTCTGATTGGATTTCACTGACCTCTTTTCCGCGTCGAAAGTTGAACACTGCTCAACTCACTTTTATGCTGGTTTTACAACCTGCTCAGGCGTAAAATATCAGGATCACGTGATTAAAAGCTTTTACGGCGAGGGGTTTTTACGCCGTTTTTAGGGTAGTGGAGTCTTAGCCTAATACAAAGCATGTTGTCCAATTAAGTCAATAACAATTATACAGTGGTGCCTCGTATAATGTATGCCTCGAATAACGGACACTGTGAACAACGAACTTTTAGTTTGGCCATTACATGACTCGAGCAACGGACTGGCTGCGAACAACGGGCTTTCCATTCAGCAGTTCCGTGAGGCAAACAATGGTCTTTCTGCGAACAAGTGCGAATGATGTTTCCACTCTTGCTGTTTCCAATGACAATATGCTATTTTTATAATATATTAGTATTATTAGAATATATCTAAAGTACAGAGCTCCCATTGGGATTTGGCTTGCTCCCTTGTTTATTACATACACCTCAGTGCAGGGTATTTACATTTATTCAAGTGTTGTGCAAATCATGGCTTCTAAAAAAACAGTAAGGTGATTTCAATTGAAACAAAGCAAGACATCATCAGAAGAAGTGAAAGTTGACAAAAACTTCCTTTCCTTGGGAGAGGTTCAGGAGTTTACCAACACTCATTATCCAAACAGAGCTGAGGCCAACAGAATCAATGATCTCTACAATGACACCATTGCCCGTCATTTCTGACAGGTGTTGAAGAAGAGAGAGAAACAGACTACCTTGGACATGTTTTTCAAGAAGCCAGCTGCCAAAAAGCAAAGGATGGAACAAGAGGAGATCACCCAGCAAGCTCCGGTAGCCTCTCCTGAATCTGACTCCGATTAAAACCAATAAAAAGAGACCTGCTGGAATGTGTAAAAAGTCTGTATCTGTATGAATGTGTAAAGAAAGTGTTCCTCCACCTCCTTCTCACAACATCTGACTACTCAGCATAATTGGTGACTGCTCCATTTTCATTATTTTTATGGAACAGTATGGAATGAATTATATGTTTTAACATGTATTNAGACCTGCTGCAATGTGTAAAAAGTCTGTATCTGTATGAATGTGTAAAGAAAGTCACCTCCTTCTCACAACATCTGACTACTCAGCATAATTGGTGACTGCTCCATTTTCATTATTTTTATGGAACAGTATGGAATGAATTATATGTTTTAACATGTATTTCTATGGTAAAATACATTTCGTATAATGGACTTTTCACTTAACGAACGTGCACCTGGAACGGATTAAGTACGTTATACGAGGCACCACTGTATTATGTTATTTAATATAAAGCACTTTGCTTCTGGCTTTCTCAAACTCACACAAGATAACATCAATGCCAGGAATGTGTTTTTTGACTTTAATGTTAGCCAAAATGCTTTTGATGTAAATGTTATTGTCATTGTTATATACAATGACAATAACCAATAATGTTCACTTCAACTTCAAAAATAAAGCCACCTTCCTTTATAGGCAGTGCTTTGTACACTGTAACAATGTTAAACAATTAGTTAAGACATTATTGTTGGGAGTTGGATTTTTGTATTTCGTAAGCCTTTTACATTGTATAAATTAATTTTAGTAATTTTAGTGTTTTTCAATTAAAAATCTGTAGTTTTATGAAATAGTTCTTATTTTTAATTGCTTTAACAATAGAAATAACAAAACAACTGAATTATATTATTAAATACTGTAATTAATATATAATTTTAAAATTAAAAATAAACCACTTCCATTGAAATTCAAGCAAATAAGTTATTTTTAAACTTGTAAAGTTTTATGGGTATCCAGCTCCTGGATTCAATTTGGTGGCTTGATCATTCTGTTATATACAGCAATTTTAATCATTGTCATACCAACTCTAATTGATGTCAAAAAAACAAGCATTGATTCTTTCTTCAAGTCACTATCTCAATAATGTTTGAGCAACACAAGTTTATTTATTTATGTAGTTTTAAACATATTCAAACAAGATAAAATAATGAAATAACTGGGAAAAAATTTGCTTTAGCCATATGATGGCATGACTGTTGAATTTTTTCTAGTTTGCTTAATATGAGAGTAATTCAAAAAGTTCTCAGTTCTCAAAAATTAAACTTCATGAAGTTATTAAATATTTTGTTAAAAAAAGGTTTATTGACAACAGAAATTCATATACATATGAAAAATACTTATTATACTTATTAAACACTTATTTTTAAGGTCTATGCTCCTTCATTTTCAACAGTTTCCAACACTACTCAATTTAAGTGTTGTAATGAAAGCCTGGAAGATGATTCTCACAATGGATGTCCAAAAAGTGCATCAACACCAGAAACCATTAATGAAGTTCATGATATGATTTTGCAAGATCACTGATTAAAGTTACCCAACATTGCTAAAGCTGTGAACATGTTAGGTGGATCAGCATTTCATATTTTAACTGAAGAATTACATATGAAAAAACTAGCCAAAAGATGGGTACCTTGTTTGTTAACAATTGAACAGAAATGCATGTGCACTCAAATTTCTCAAGTGTCTGAAACAGTTTCAAGAAAAATACAACTGATTGTCTACTGATTTGTTACCACAGATCTAAGATGGGTCCACCACTACACACTAGAAACTAAGGGGCAATCAAAACATTGAAATCTATATACTCAGCACCAAAGATGGCAAAGGCATCTGCAGGACAAGCCATGACATCAGTTTTCTAGGATGCTAAAGAAATTTGACTAATAGATTCCTTTCAAAGAGAGTTTATTATGCCAAGCTTTTAGACCAATTAGATAAGATATGAGAGTACAGAGACCAGGATTAGGAAAAGAAAAAGTAATCTTAAGCCAAGATGATGTGCCTGCTCACAGAAGTGTTCTCATGATCAGAAAAATAAACTAATAAAATTACAATTTGATGCCACATGTCTTATTCACCTGATTTAGCTCCATCCAAATTCTATTTATTTCAAAACCTGAAAAATTCATTGCTGGAAAGAGATTTCTTCAAATGAAAAGGTGATAGCAGATGGTTATTTTGCAGAACTTCCAGAATCACACTTCAGGAATGGCATAATGAGTTTTGAGTACTGTTGCACAAAATGTATTGAACTTATGGGAGACTATATTGAAAAATAAAAATAATTTCAAAAACATATAAACTGTTTTTCTATTTCATTCCAAGAACTTTTTAAATGAAAAATGTACAACCTCATCAATACAAAATGCCAATTTTTAAGTCCCTTCAACTTTGTATTAATGGAATTTGACTGTATATTTAGTTTCTGAAGTTCACAAATAAAATAACAACAATTATATGAAGAGGAAAATAGTTTTTCAGGATATTGACACCATACAAATGAAATTACCAAATATAAAAAGTCAGTGCTTTTTGAAATAAATTTTCATTTATTTCCTGCTTTTCATTCATCCAATTCTGTGATTGGCATTGACAAACGAGAGATATATTTAAAATACTTTAAGCCAAGAAGCTGATATTATGCAAAAGATATTTTCAAAATAATGTTCAGTTGTAAAAGAAAACAATGACCAAAAAAAAAACTACATGATGTTTTCTTCTATTTTCAAAATCATTTGAATCTAATACTTTGTTTGCTAAAAATTTTTAATTATTAAATGCATAGATCTAAGTAATGTATATGTTACCGCTAAAGCTCGAAAGCCGTTAATGTGTACATTACCTAGCTAATCTCCAGATTAACTAGGGTGATCCGTGAACGTGCGGAATCAAGAGTTTTTCGCATTTTACCTAGGTAATCTGCACATTAACGGCTTCCGTATCGTTAAAGTTCAAAAGTTTGTTTCTCTCATTTCCTTTCCCTACTCCTTCCTTTCTCCTTCCATTTTTAATTTGGTTCTGCCAGTGTCTTGATGTCACAGGTTGTTCTTATTTCTTATAATTTTCGTCGGCTGCCAGTGCGTAGCATAGCTAATTCTGTTTTCAAATTCGTTACTGCTTGTTAGCGCGTGAATTAGTGCCATGATTTTTTAAATGTAGATAAATTTAACTCCTAGCATGCAAGAAAGCACCGAATTGGTGAGTAAAATGAAGAAAAGATTCTTCGCAAACCTCTTTAGCAAAGATTCAAAATATAATAGTGTTTTAATGACAAAACGAAAGTATGATTCCATAATTGAAGATGTAAAGCAAATAAAAGTTTCCAAGAAGAAAGAATCAGAGATCAGTGGCGTAGCATGGGTGTCAGCCACCTGGGGGCTGCGAAATTTTCCTCCGCCCCCTTATTTAGGTATCTCAATTTAAAAGACAGTTAATTCAGTTTCGTCACAGAATAAGTAATGAAAAATTCTGTGCTCATTTCAATCGGTCTGAATCGTAGGTGCGACAAAAATATGAAATGAAATGGTTCAAATTTTTACAAGATATTTTTATTATTTATTGTGAAATTTTTCCGCCCACTAAAAGTGCTGCCCAGGGTGGGCTGCCCCCACTATGCTACACCACTGCTCGAGACTAACAAATAATTCAAAGGTATGATGTGTTGACTGTACGAGGCTGTGAAAAACTCATTGAGCCGTTGTCAGATGCGCGAGAAAGTGTGAAAAAGTTTGTCCATGCCGAAGAATTGTTTGACATATTGTATTTGACTCATTTGTGAATTGGCCACGGTGGAAGAAACAGAATGATCAAGCAATTAAAAACATTTTTATAAAAACATAACCCAAGCCCAAATAAAAATGTTTTTGGATTTATGCAAACCTTGTCAACAAAAACAAAAATGTGCAAAAAAGGGTTTGTTGTAAAGCCGATTATTTCATTGCATTTCTACAGCAGATGCCAGGTGATATTATCAATTACCAATCTCAACCAGATGGAAAGTTTAAGTTTCTTCTCGTATACCAAGATCACTTAACAAAATTTGTTGTATTAAAGCCACTCACATCAAAACGGGTGGATGAAATAGCCTATAACTTGCTGGATATTTTTCTCCTTTTTGGCGCTCCAAGTATTTTGCTTTCTGATAACAGACATGGATTTTGCAATAAAATCTTAGAATGTGTAACACAATTGTGGCCAGAAATCAAAATGGTTAATGGCAAACCTAGACACAGCCAAAGTCAAGGAAGTGTAGAATGAGCGAATCAAGACATTGAAAACATGCTAACTACTTGGATGACTGATAGCCAAACTAACAAGTGGAGTGAGGGTGTATGATTTGTACAATTCACAAAGAATCGTGCCTATCATTCTCCAATTAAAAGAAATCCATACGAAGCCATGTTTGGTTGTCCCGCAAAAGTGGGATTGTCTTCTTTTATTATACCACAAAGTGTATTACATTCAATAAATACTGAAGAATATCTTGAAAAATTAGAAGATTCACAAGAGACTGTGATTATTGGATCACAGCCAAATCTTACTCAAAATGACATTCCATTATCCCCTGCTTCTACAGAATCACCTATAGAAATACAATAATTTATTGATAGTAATCTTAAACTGCCTTCTACACCGTTGATTGAGGAATATTCAGTTACCCTGCACCTCCAAGAAATCACCTCTGCAAGTTGAAGAAGTCATCACTGAGTTACCCTAAACTTCAGCAGAATCGCCATCACAGTTTTGTACAGAGCCTGTAAAGAACACTATACAAGACAAGTCTGTATTGTTTGCTCAAAAGCAGTATCAAGTGCTCAAAGTGTAAATCGTGTGATATGTTTATTCATATAGTTGGTGGTGAAGTACATCCTAAAGAGGAAGGATATGGTAAGAATGTATTGTGCAACATCTGTAAAAAAATATGGATCAGAAAATACAATGTAATGAAGCCAAGAAATGTTTAGAAAAGCAAGCAAAGAAAATGTTAGCAGTTTCTAATGCAAAGCACCCAAATGTTGAAGAAGTTATCACTGTGAGAATTAAAGTACCCGAAGAAGACAGAACAAAAACTGATGCATGCTCAATTTTAGCTGTGGTTCTTAGTAAAATAGAAGATGCTTTTATAAACTTGGTACTAAAATGGGTATCTTAAAACAATTGTTTGCAAAATCTGAATTTAGTGTTTGCAAAGAGAGATTTTTAACGAAAGAAGATTCCCTGTGTAGAAATATCTTTACGTCAAACAGCAATAAAACAATCCTTTGGTACTGGGCAGGGTTTCAGAGAATGTGACTGCAAATCTAAACGTACCTCAAATAAGTGTGCTTGTCGCAAAAACCAATTGTTATGTAATTCAAAGTGTCACCAATCTTTAGATTTCACTAATAAGTAAGCATAGTTTTATCATATGTTTTGCAAATTCATTTCCCTAATTGTAAAAATATTTTAAACCATTTGATTTTTGTATTAGTTTTTTAAACTGATGATTGATATCAACTGATTGTTTGATTGTATTAACTTGATTCTTTAGATATCGAAAATTAAATAAATAACATTATGTTAATTTAAGCATACAGAAATGTTGCTGTTGTTCCAGCAAAGATCTTATTTTCACTTTACCGAGTGCCTAGTAGGTAATGTGCAGATTACCTAGATACTCTGCACATTATCTAGGTAATTTGAGAAATGGAATAATTTTCGCAGCTTTAACGGATCACCCTAGTTAATCTGCAGATTAGCTAGGTAATGTACACATTAACGACTTTCGAGCTTTAGCACGGAACATGTAATTAACATGTTCCGTGCAATGTGTCAACTTCTAAAAATTAATATATTACTTACATTGAGTTAAACATACTGAGTAAAGCTGTAAATGCAAATCCAATTGCAAACATGGATTTCATTTTGACCTAGAAAATACAAATTTAAAAATTTATTAGTATAATGTTAAAATGTTAAAGTATACTATAATTTAGCAAATTGAATGTATCTTAATTTATCAATCTTACTCATTAAATTACTTATTATATTATTCAATTTGATTTTAAGATACAATATTTTTTCAGTCTAAGGATTCAGATATGATAATTGTTCTATTTCAGTTATCAAGAGACTGTAAATTAGTTACAAATCAGGAATGATAGCAGTATTGTTAATATATTTTTAACAATCATTCTTGGCTTTTAGATGTTTGGCTATTGAAATTGTTCTAGATACCTTTGCATAAGACAGCAGTTTAGTCATCTACCTTGAAGTCAAATTCTGCAATTTAAGATTAAGTTTAAGAGTAGCATATAAATTAATTATGTTAAAACATTCATGTATTTTTAATCATCATATTTGTTTTTCTTAAAGTGAAAGATAAAATTTTAAATATGTGTCATTCATGAAATTCACAAATACATTAAAAGTTTTTCATAACAAGTACAATATAAAATAATTCTTAACCTATATATGTCAAATTTTGATAGTTAATTGTAAAAAAATTTAGTTGATTTATCTGAATTTAGTATCTGATTTGTATTATGAAATATATATGACTTCAGTCAGTAATAACACTGCTGTATTTTTGGTAAATGTTATGAATAAAATGATACAAATTTAAGAAAATTATGATGGAGAAACTTGGATCAAAAAATATTAATAAATATCTTACTATTAAATTATAAATGAACTTTTTTAAAACAAAAATTAATTATGCATATTTTGAACATATACAGAAAATTTCTTTTAAAGCATTATTTATTAAATTCTTGCAATTAAGCAAATAATAATGGCCAATTTTATAGTTTATCATCATTATATAAATGTAATGACAGTTCCAACAAAAGTTACAGAAAAGATTAAAACCCTGAATTCCAACAGCAGCTTTTTAAAATGTCTGTTGTGAGTTATCAATAGTTTTTTTTGTTGTTGTTTTGTTTTAGAACATCTTTATCAAAATTTAAATATATTTTTCTTACTAATATAGATGAGATTAAAGTTAAAAATACACAAATATGGAAATTTAATAGTGTGTTCAATAAAATATACAATAAATTAAGATTTAAAAATTATAGCTCCTTAATTTTCTCATAAGTTATTTGATATCTAAAGGTATTTTTTAAAAGTATATATATATAAATCCTACATAAGGAAGCTTCCTTTAGATATGGCAACAAATGATATGAAAGACTTATATTTTTGTATAAAATTATCTCATGGAATACAATTTTGCCATAAACCCTTCTGCTACTAAAATATATTTCTATCCATTTTATCAACACAAGTTTTTATTTTTTTGAATTTTTAAAGAACTAATGAAGTTCAAGAATAAAAACTGACAACTATTTCACAAAAACAGGTTTTTGTGAAATAGTTGTAGTTTAGAAATAGTAGTTTGACAACTATTTCACAAAAACAGTCACACTCATCTTTTTCAAGGTTGCTTTAAAAGTTATTCATCATCTATCATGTTCTTTTAATTCTTTTTTTTAAAGTTTAAAATTAATAATTAATATTAATTTTAAAGGCTGTTCTAATATAAATAAGCCAAAATACCTTAGCTTTTATTAAAGACTTCCAAGTATTTACTTATTAAATCAAACTGCTTGTTTGTGAAAAAATAATTACTGTTCTGTAATATTAGGACTTCAGTTTTTATATTTTAAGGTTTTTTTATAATTCTATACAACTATTGATATTTTTATCTGGAGTTGTTTGCTTAATAAAAAATTTGATTCATTTATTAAATAATGAAAATTTTATCAAAATTTATAGATGCTAATACTCAGAATATGAAATGAAAAAATCTTAATTATAGATATTTTACAAATTTTAAAATGTTGAGATGTTAAAATATTTTAAAACATTTCATTATAAAATAAAAAAACAAGATATTAATATATTCTTATTAATGTTATGTATTTATTAATATCTTATTGCCTTAAGACAATAAAATATTAGTAGAAAACAAAATCAAGATCAACATGAAAAAATCATCAATCCAAAGCCTTAAATTCTCACTTGTGAAATTTTACCAGTCAGAAAAGTCAAGACAAGATCATTTCAAAGTGACAGCATTGTTTCTGCCATGGGATGACATCAGAACTGCTCTGTTGACATCATTGAAGTATTTTCCACCACAGTTCCAAGCAAGAACCAGCCTTTACAATATCACTCATGTTTGATAGCACTTGTCAGAATTTGCTGTTTGTTGTAAGCATTGTTACCAGATAACCATGTAAGAAAATTGTAAAATCTGTTTCAAAATAGTTCAAAGTTGCATGCACAATGACATATGAAATTTTGTGCATTTCTTAATGTAATTTTTTGTTTTGTTTTTCTATATTCATTTAAATGTATAAAATTTACAATTTGAAGCGAGTCCATTTTCTAGTTATAGTATATAGCCAAGGATCTCCAAACACTTAAACAAGAAATTTTCTTCAACAGAAACATTTTATATAGGAAAAATCTGCACATCTCTTATGACGAAAAATTGAGACTTGTGAAATTAAACTTCTTACACAGGCAAACTTCTAATGTGAGAATTTCTTAACAAAGTTCTACTATATTCATTTTTTTCACTGCAGATATATTTCCAATAAAAATAAACTTATTCACTATAAATATGTTATAATATTCCAACACTTATTGAGAGACTATTTACATCACAACAGTGATTTTCAGCTTGTATAATTAATACTATTGTGATAAAACAATTCATTGTAGTATAACAATTACAAAATGGTTATGATGTAGAAAATTTAAACCTATCATAAATGTAAAAAGAGATTCAAATATTTCAATCTCAATCTATTTTTAAACTATAACAATAATTACTTTTTGTAGGAAAGATATATAAGAATGCAATTGTGTTGTTACTTTATGAGAAAATTTAATCAGAAATAGTTTTTGTTGTAATTTTTGAATATTCTTAATTTGAGTAGGAAAATTGTATCAAGAAAATAAAAATATTTTCAAGATGAATTTATTTTTATTACATAATATTAAAAATTAAGCAAGTTTTCTCTGAGATTTGGAATCTGATAACCATTTTTGTTTCAGAAATCAATGTCAAAATATATTAATATATATATAATTTATAGTTTAAATTATAGCAATTAATATTGTAACATTGGAAAATAATAGAAAAAGTATATTTATTCTATAAAAAATTAGTATTTTTAATTTCTGGTTATATTTTTGCATATCTGCAAACTTCACCTACAATCTGTTTATGGAAAGAATCAACTCAAGATCATCATCATGCATGGTATTGTTTCAGTTAAACCAATCAGCACATTCCCTAATGATGTCAACACTTTTTGCTTAATATGTCAGGCAATATGTGAATTTTATTTTATTTTCTCTCACTAGATAGCAGCACAAATTTTCTGTTAATTGTGTTATTTTTTATAGTGTGCATTAACTGTAAAGAATATGCATTTAATAACTACTATATGTTCTATTTTTATTTATATGGCAATACATATATAATAGTTGTTTTATTATAAGTTTAGATATAAGTTTGACGTGGCTGCTCTTTACCACTAGTTTTTTAGTCCTGAAAAGGACCTTTTACTTTTTTCATATCAATGTGATGGTAGAATGGATTTTCATCTTTGCTTTCAGAAGTTGCTCGGCAATGTATTAATTAATATTTGTTCCACAAAGTCCAGTTAGCCAGTGGATTCCCAATATTCTTCCATAATTTTTTCTATGTGATGAATTGCCGCTATCCAATTTTCTTTAGTTATTGATGCAAAAGCATTTGCATCCACCAATTTATATGGTGTTATAGACAATGTATGCTTTAACTGAGCCCATAATTTAATGGGATTAAATTTGCAATGATAGGGAAACAAGCAAATAATTTTATGACCTGAATGCAATCTCTTCATCAACCTCATAACACCCTGAGTTCTTATGCATCTTAATTATTTCATAAAGTTCAGCTCTGTATGGTTGATCAGAAAATGAAATAATTCAGATGCATAAGAACTCAGGGTATGTTATGAGGTTGATGAAGAGATTGCATTCAGAGGTCATAAAATTATTTGCTTGCTTCCCTATCATTGCAAATTTAATCTCATTAAATTATGGGCTCAAGTTGAATTAGCCAATCTGTCATTTTTTGTTTTTGACTATTGCTGGACAGAGGGTTCTCCAGCTGACGACTATACAGTAATATGAAGCATTGTCCATAAAAATATATGATTTTTCTGGAATGTTGAGAATAAGTTGACTCAGACCATTTTAGAGAAACATCCACATCCATTTCTTTGCAGTAGTTTGGGTCATTGCCTTTGGAAATGAAAACAAATTGGGCATTGGTAATAAAACCATTTTCATTTCCAGCAAAAAGAATTATCAATTGTCTGCTTTTTCCAATTGAGACTTTCAAATTAGTTGCACTGTCTTGCCAGCATTTTGATAGTGTGATGTTCATTCATCTGTCTCATCTGAATATTACAAGACTGGCTTTTATCCACAGTTTGAACTGTTCATAAAAAATTAATTCTGAATGGAACTATGTCATTTCTTTCCACAAGTGCCTTTAGCCAGTTAACTTTACAATAATAAAATCCAAGCTTATTCACAATCTCCTTTAATGATTCAATGCATACGTTAAAACCTATCTTTTCTTTTGCTATTGTTGTTGTTGGTTAAGTTATGGCAACACAACACTTGGGCAATCTGCCTAGGGGGGATGCCTTCCAGGAGGTCTTTTTAAGGGAAACTGGCCCCTATTTAGGTGTTACAGACATGGAGAAAACCCAGAAAACGCCACGTGACCAGCCCGTCCGAGCGAAGTGCAAACTCCCAATGTTCAGGGTACAAAGACAGCTTGGCCACTGGTGGGCACCATCTTTTCTTTTAAATCAAAGGTTCCCAATTTATTTTTATCACGGAACCCTTTTTACCTTAATAAAAAATGTTGGAACCCTGCAGATATCAACAAATTAAAGCATACTAGGTAGCCACTTTACACCAGAACGATACCAAAAATAAAACTACAATTAAATATAATCAAAATTAATTAATTAAAATTGAAATCAAATCAATTGAAAATTAAAACAATGTTTTTAAAAACCATTTAAAAGTTGTTTTGAAATTTTCAAATTGTAAATCAAATTTATTTCAAAATTTACATTATTTTTGTGTGCAGTGGTGACAATGTTTCTCCTTTAATATGTTTTAATATCATATATGCAGATTTAACAATTGTATTTTTATTTATATGTTGGATTCTTTTTAAGGTTATGATTTTTTAAATGCTTTAGCTTATGTTTTACTGCTTTTATGTTTCCATTATCTTGTCACACATTATAACATGATTTTGGTTCGTTCTGTTACTGATAGACTCCTCAATGTTTATAAAGTTATTAATAACTTTAGCACATGTATAGTCTTGGATCGAGTCCTCATATGACAATACGAGGACTCAATCCAAGACTAGAACAATTACACCTTACATCCCAAGTCTGCATTGGCAAATTCATACATCACTAGACTCAATGGATTTTATTGTGGAACCCCAAATTTTTATTGGCAGATCCCTATGGTTCCGCAGAACACAAGTTGGAAACCCCTGTTTTAAATCAACATGTAGATGACGTAGGGTTGGGATTTTGCTTGCACAGTACAAAACTATAAATATGTCACTAAATTACTGATAAATCAAAATCATCCACAGAATTGTCTACAGAGTCCTTGGCCTCTTTTTCTACGTGTAAGGAAAGGCTTTGCTTCTTTAAGAATAGCAGTTACTGTGGAACAACTGACATTAGTAGCCATGGCTGTCCACTTTCTTACCTAATTTACAGCAATAATGGTTATCCTTTCTCTTTTTCCTTAGCAAAATATTGCTGCACATTATAAATCTGGATCTGACTTCATAATGAATTTCCTTCTATTCCAATACCAGAATGTGAAACTTTCATAACACTGTTTATAATGGCAGTGACATGTATAACAAATGACAAAAATACCAGAACTAACTTGCCACAACTAAGTGATCAATGGCTGATGCTCATTAGTTAATATCCAAGTTGATTCTTTCATATACAGACTGTAAGGTTTCCCTTTACCAGAATATTGGAAGGTATAAATGAACACTATTAATAACACTAGTATTTATAGCATTAATTAATTAACAAAGACTTATCATTTTACATTATTTACACACACACACATACATACAAGAAACACATCAGTCAAACACAAGGTGTTTAACCAGCAGAAAAGAGGGTAAGAGAAAGAGGAGGGGAAGGAGGAGGGAGAGGAGAAGGTCAGTAGAGAAAGGTAGGATCTCTGAACAGCATACATATGGCTACAGTACCCTCTATGTTTGATGTTGGTATGCAATTTTTAGGCTGCAAGGCTATAGTCCCCTGAAGGGTCTAAAAGAAAACATGAGTGTAGTGAACACCAATAATTGAGTGCCACCACGAATAGCTAAGTGTAGAAGTTAGTGCCAAGTGGCTGTTTGTAGAAAGACTTATATCTACTTAATACTAATAAAACTGAATGTGATCGTGAATCTTAATACTACTTAACAGGTAGACAGGCAGCGCGAAAAGCAAACGAACACAATGATAAACTAGAAGAGACGAACAGACCAACAGAAACAAACGAACAAGACCCCAAATGTTTTATTTATTTATTTATTAATTTTTATTTTTTTTAAACGTTAACTTACTAACTAAACTAACCTACCATAACCTAGGATGAACCTAACCAAATGACTAAAGCTAACAAATCCTAAGCTAATTTAACCTAACCTATCATAACCTAACTGGAAACCAAACTAAGAGTCCCTAATCTAACTTACAACTAGGACTAACTGAATTTAGACTGAAAAAGAAGACAAAAAATAAGAATCAAAATACAGTAATACCTCGACTTATGCTACCCCAACTTATGTGAACTCAGAGTTACGCGATTTTCAAATCTCGTCGATTCGTCTTTTGTGTGAGCGCCACGCAACTCTTGATTACTCACTCCCCCACACTATTGTTCAGCTTACATGTTCAGACGTGTCGCACGGAATCGTCACATACCTACAATTTATTTTGTGTTATTTATTTCTGTGTTTGTTATATCTATAGAGACTTGAGAGACTCTATGTGGTGATTTCTTGTAACCGTGAACGAATCAAAAGACGAGATAAGATTAACGAGAACATTTATTAGCTTACACATGTCTGACTTGGATTTTACACAAATTGCAAAATTATACCCCGACTTACGCGAATTCGACTTAAGCGGTTATCGCTCAGTCCCACCTATTGCATAAGTTCGGGATATCACTGTATAAAGTTGAAAGGCAGCTATATACCAACAGTTGAAACAAAGCAAGGGAAAGCTAACTGCCATCCATGTCCCCCAGAGTACGTGCTCTCAAGATCCCCACTAAGGGATATGAATGTGAGTAGTTGATGAAACATTGTACGCATGTGAATGAGTTGGTGCAGGTTGCAAGGCCAGTTGTACCCTTTAAGAATAGCAGCTCTCATTAAAGGCAGAATAGAGTTATAGGCTATGTTCCAGAGACCAAATCCAGACCTGAATCCAAGGACAGTCTTAAGTGATAGGTATGACTATGTTATTTTGTGTTGCATAAACACCTGAACTCCTGTTGCTAAGATAGGACTGAAGAAGTTTGTAAAGATTTTGAGGGCAGTGATGAGCATGTAATGTGTGCAGGACAAAAGGCCACTAGACGTGATCAAAGATGCCTCTAAAGTCAATAGTGATAATTGCAGTATGCTGATTGTTTTGTTTAGCCTGCTGGATGTAGTTAACAACCTGATGGATGGCATCTACTGCACCTTTGTTTTTAGAGAAGCTGAACTGATTCTGATGCAGGGCTCTATGCTTGTGTAGATGTCATGTGATCCTATTAATCATTAGACCATCTAACACTTTTCAGGGAGAAGGCAGATCAGCCTGTATTTTTTTGTAAGTGTTAGTGCTGGTGGGTTTGGGAATCAATTTGACACTAGCCTTTTTCCACTGAGTAAGAAAAAGGCCAGTGTTCAAACAGATATTGAAGAAAATTACAAATACTGTAGGATTGTCCTCAAGCGCGTGTTTTATCATCCTAGTGGTTATGCTGTCAAGACCTGGGGTTTTGTTATCAGTGAGCGAACAGATGGCATTCAAAACCTCGATGTAGGAGAAGTCATGGTCATTGTCTGTATTAGGTGGAGTGATTGTAGAACTCCGGATGGCCACTTGTGTATTGTCATACTGATGCGAGTCATCCGAAGGGTAAAGGCTGGTGAGGATGTGCGTGATAGTTTCTTCCATATTGTTTGTGTAGCGACCATCAGGGAGCTGGATAGTGGAGGGGGTTTTGGAGCTGGCGGTTTTCCTTACAAGCTAAGTAGTACAATTCAGACCTGGGGTTGCAAATGAAAGTATTGGTATAGAAATCCTTCCAAGTGTTAGTCCTTGTTTTATTTATAAGGGTTTTGTAAGTGTTGTGTTCATGCCTGTACCAGTCTCTAAGTGTGACTTTAATGTCCAGATCCTGTTCATTCCGAAATTACCTCCTTAATCTCCTAACAACTTTTTTCTGATTTTCTAGCTCAGTGGTCCACCAAGGAACCTTTTTGTGTTTACAATGTTTGAGCTCGGAGGCAATAACGTAAGAGTTAGTGATTGTATTTATAAGCCTGGTGACCAGATGGTCTAAGGTGTCCCAAGTATAGTGACAGTGGTGACGGGTACCAGTCCAATTGTTATTGAAGGTGTCATGGAATAATTGCCAGTTAGTGCAAATATAGTGAAAACTATGATCATTAGTATTACTAGTAGTGTTCAGTTGGGTGAAGATACACCTGTGGTCACTGGCAGAATCTATATCGGTAGTGTAACAGTGGTCGACCCTAGGAGTGACTGTTTCCTAATGTTAGGTCGATCCAACTTTCCCCCATGGTACAGGAGTAGGTTGGAAGAGTGCTGGTGTTCAAGTGAATAAGGTTGTGTTGGGCCATGGTTTCGTTAACTAAGTTACCCCTAAGGTCATCTTTTGGACTATGCCAGGTCATAGACTTGGCATTGAAATCTCCTCCTATTAGGACAGGTTTATCTTTGTATAAGTTCAGGAGGTGATGAATGTCTCCTATGGCCATCTCAATGTTAGTGGTGTCTGGAATGTAGACAGAACATATGTAAAGATGAGTGTTATTGTCTGTAACACAGATGGTGGCAATGTATTCTGTGATGTTAAATTAATATGCCTCAATGTCCTAATTTGTTACAATCTTATTTCGTCCACTAGTACGTATCTATTAACAGGACTTATTCAACTGGCTTTAAGGATACTGCAACTCAGTTTCACAGATTAGAAAATTGTTGTTTTGTTTAATTTGCCTGGACACATACATGTTAATATTGCGTTTTGGACTTGTTCGTTCCTCATCAGCAGGTATTTATATGATATATTCTACATAAAAATTAAAAATAAATAATTTTNTCGAACACACTGTGCTCGAATGCTCGTGTAAACGCGCGCCATCTATTGTAGGATAAATGTACTATGCCAAAAACCTTCGCGGGAGTGTATTAAAAAACTTTCCAAAGTTTTATGGCAATCATACTATGCCACAAACCTTCGCCGGAGTATATTAAACAACTTCCCAAAGTTTCACGGCAATCGGATAAATGGTGTGGTAATGCATGAGGATGGACAGATACACACACACACAGTTTTATATATATAGATAAACATACATAGATATGTTTTAGTATTTCTATATTTTTAAATGAATATAACTAGATAAATTTTTGCCATGAAAAATCTTCTAATGTGTTGATGAATGAATATAACTGAATTTTATTGAATATAAACCTATAAAGAGATGTTTTATATGTTCCTAAGTTTTTGTTCTGTAAAATCTTCTAAAATAGTATCAAAATCTAACTGGCTTGCTTCTTGACTCTCAATCAACATGATCGCTAAATTGTTTAATCTATTCTGTAATTTGAAACTATTTTTAAATATATAAATTTTGATGTCCTGCAGGGCCCAATTGACGCAAATCGCTCCAATCTCCTCAAATCCGGCTCTGATGTTAACATACATAAGGCAATCAGAATGACGATTTACACAAGTCAGGGCTAAAGACCAAGGCAACACCACGCTGGTTCATCTTGCTGTAGTACGTAAGTTTAAACCCATCATCGATGTCACGTGACTTCTCTCCTATCCAGTGACTTCTCTCTCTTCCCTTCCTGTTTCCTGCAGGCAGGCAATGCTCACACAACATTGTTTAAGTATATCGGTGAGCTCGTGGTTCCAATGTTGAATGTAGCGATTTAGACCGACTTTGGTTTAGTTTTCATTTTAAAAGTGATGTTTCTGATCCTTAGGTTGCAACAGAAGTTGACCAACCAGCTTGTCACCACAGCCTGATGTTGGGTCCATGTTTAGCTCACCACAACCTTACAGGTGGACAGTCTCCAACAGCACCACTTTTAAACAAATTCTTAATCTTTTAAAAAGATAATTTACTAAAATCAACATTAACTATATTCAAAATTTTGTTAAATTGTTTAAAACTTGTATTCTGCAGATAATATATTAGTATATGATTGTATTCTTAATTATCTTTTGTTTGGTACCATGTTTAATTAAACTGATTAGTGACAATAAGTGTACTTTCCTTGTGAGTTGCAAATTATATGTGATTCTGAAAACTTTCTGAACTCCTCACATACTTAAAAAATATGATAAAATAGCATAGAACTTCATTGCAAAGTAAATACAGTCAAACCACAGATTAACTTAATTTGTTCCTAAAACTTGTTCGAAAACCTATTTGTACTAAACCAAAACAAAACAAATTTCCACACAAGAAACAATATAAAATGGATTAATCTGTTCCTGACCCCAAAATAAGACCCCCTTTTTTTACTTTTTAGCTATATTTCATGCATAAAAATGCAATATAATACAATATTATCTATATTTATATCTATTCTATATGTATATATTAAAAGCAAAATATCCATCACTGCCAACTAAAACCAAAACTGAAACTAACACTTTACAAAGAAGTGCTGTAAATAGACTCAATTCTGACTGCCTGGATGAAATATAGTCAAACCTGTCTATAACAGAACCCCAAGAAAATGAACAAGTCTTCCATAGTAGACAAGTTTCTCTAACAGGATCCTGATAATCCTGGCTATTTTTTTACCCAGGAAATCCCACAGATTTCTTAAAAGGTCACTTTTTTCTTATTTTGTGTTAAAGTTGAGGAAATTTTCGAAATTGAAAGTATATTTGAACTTCTGGAAACGGAGCATATTCTTATTTAAAAGCATTCGATTTAAGAATCCAGTACAGTAAATTTGGCCTGAAGAAGAGCCCTGGAAGGGCATCGAAAGCGTTTGCCAATCTTTGTTTGGAGTTTTCACGCCGGATATTGGTTACAGAGTATACATATTTTTGTTTTATATGACCCGGTGTGGGAGAAATCTTTAGTTTTTTAAATTTTTGCTTGTTATGGCATGTGACATTGTCAATAATCAATATGTAGCCTATTTGTGGCAGAACTCTGAAAATTCTTTATTTGTCAGAACCTGTAATATCTTGAATAATTGTGCCAATGCTGTATTAATTTTTAAACAGCCCAGTCAGTAGCTTCAATAACTGCATTATGCCAGGTTGTGCAAATTGGGCAAGGATACAAATGAGTAGGAAGTCTGCAAGTATGAAGTTTTCCTTCACAAACCTGATTATTAAAGCAAAACAAACTGCTGAATTATTGGTCCATAAACTATTGGTCCATAAAGATTGAGTGATCAAAATATTAGACCATCTTTGCTTTTTAAAATTTTATTATAAAAATTTACAATAATATTTTATATTATGTTTTATTTAAATAATGAAAATTACCTTTTAAGTTAGAAGTTTGATCTAAGTTCATTATTTTTTTCTTTAAATTTTCAACTCAATTCAAAGGCATTTTTTTGTTGTAAGCAGTTTCCAACAAACTTTAATATTTTTTTCTAATTGTGAAAATTTCTAAATAATCCAAAGGTAATTTTTAATACATATTTTACACAGCATTATTATTATTATTATTATTTTGGAGGGTCCAGGACATATTAAATTACTTAAAAAATTAAAAATAATTATGTAAAATAAATCTCAAAATTGAATTATATAAAAATAATTAATTATATCCCGGAAAACAGATTGCTTTTTCTCAAAATCCCGGGACAAGCAAAGAACCAGAAATGAGAAACCCTAATAGGTATCCCTTGATTAATGTGATTAATAAATTTCTCAATGTTACCTCGTATATCAAAATTGCATTAATCAAATACAGTGGTACCTTGGTATGACCAAACAATCACCACCCGCTAGAACAAATTCTCAACTTATAACAAATATTTTTATTTTAACTTTAATTTTTTCATTCATCCGTAAAAATGTTGTCTAAAATAAAAATGAGTAACTAATTTAAAAATAAAATAAAACCTTACAGCTGCCTACCTTCGTCCAACAAAATTATACTCAATTCATTTTGTTTCTTTTTTTCCCCATGAGTGAAAAAAAAAAAACTGCACATGGAACATAATCATCAGCATGTTTTACAACCATTTAATGCTTCAACAATACAGTCTGTGAGACACTAAGATTTTTTGCAAATTTACCAAGTTGTTATTTGTCATTCTTTAACAATTTTGTCCTGCAATTTCTCTTCAACAGCTTTTGGGGACACGTACATTTTGTATCCTTTAGCTCAAAATTTCCCAAATGAAACTTTCAAAACCATGTTTGACACATTCGGAGTTTAGAAGCATCTTTTCCATACACAGTTCAAATATTTTTTACTGTCTGTATAGCATGATATCCTTTACGAAACTTAAAAAGCATGCATAATGTGCCCAATGTGCATTTTATATACAGACATTTTGACTTGATTTTATTCAAAAGAAATGTAATGTAAAAATGTTTAAAATAAGCTTCAAAACAAAGAATATAATCTCACATCAGGAATAATGTGTTAAATTTCACAACTTATAATTACATCACATATTTATGTTAAGTAAGAACAACTGTTAATAAAAATACTTTTGCCTATTTTTATTAAACTTTCCATTTAAATTCCAATAAAATTACTGTAATAAAGTAGACATATTTTGCTATTCTGTATTGGATATGTGTATTTTTTGACTATACATGCTAGGCTTGTAAACTTCTTGTTAAATTTGTGTTAAATCGAATAAAGATACCAATTTTTCTGCTATATGGTCCAATTTTCCTTTCTGTTTCCACATTGGACAGGTTTCCACTATATACAGGTTTGACTGTAAAATCAAATCAATAAAGATGGACAACAAGCACTTTATCTACACTTTCTGAAATATGTTTCAATTGATTTGATTTTAATTTTAATTAATTAATTTTGATTTTATTTTAAATTTTAGTTTTGGTATAAAGGTCAGAGTTTATTAGTATTATTTTTAGTTTTAATTAACTGGCTACCTAGTATTAATAAATATTTAATATCATAATACATATTATATTATATATTATATTAATAAATTTTTGTTATTTAATTTAACTTCTGATTTAATTAANAGATTCATGACTGACTTTACTTAATTTTATGGTAAAGTGCTTCAGTCATTCCAACTTCTCAGCTAATATTCTTAATCAACATTTTTCTTTTGCAAAGGGGAGCACACTGAAACTGAGTAATGGTTTGAAAAAGCAGAATATGAGAGTTGACTCACCAAAATACCAGTACAAATGCAGCTCTGAATGAGGCAGTTGAGATCTTATCAGAGTTGTAGAACAAGCCCAAGAGGTAAAAAAGTCAAAAGGAACGATCTACATGTAGTCCTTTTTTAACATTAGCCTCCAAAATCTTGACCAAACTGCTTATTAAACATGTGATAGACTTAAAGGAACATGCACTGTGGCTCCAACTGCACCCCATAAATAGTCGGTCTGTATAATGGCATTTCTCATATTTTGTGGGCTGTTAACCATCTCTACTAAAGTAGAAAACAGTTGATTTTTAGCATTGTTTTGAGAAAGTTAGTTCTCAATTTTTTTTTCACTTTTAAATTTTACTCATTTTTCAATCTTCAAAATTCCAGATAGGTTAATTTTGAGGGGGCTATATTTGCACAGGGTCATACGTAAACCATCAGTTACTTTGACTATTCCTACAAGCACGGTAACAAGGTCTCAACCACATCATTCAGAGCCACATTTATTGTTCGCAGGGGGGTGACGACCCCCTCATTTGGAGGGTAAATCTTACCCAAAATTTAGCATTATTTAAACTTCATCTCATTTCCACCCAAACCTCATTTCCACCCTTTGGGGGGTGACGACCCCCTCATTTGGAGGGTAAATCTTACCCAAAATTTAGCATTATTTAAACTTCACCTACTATTAAAGATGCATTGATTAGTAAAAGTACGAAGAAAGACTAAAATGTCTTCACTCTTGCCATGTCCAATCACCGGAAACGACAATCTTCTACCGTAGAGACGACCTTTCTTTAGAGGCTACACATTCTATGTATTTTTAATAATGTGTAAAACTGTCAGCCAATTATAAATAAATGCATTGATTAATTATTATATTGCATGTTAAAATTTTAATTTGTGTAATTTCTCCAATAGATTAATATTACTCAAGACTGCAAAAAATAATTCTTATTTACTTGTTTTTATGTAAGAATAATATAAAATGGGAACATTCTATTTAAAGTATCAACTTTGATTTATAAATAGTTGTTTATTTAGAACATTTATAAACTTAAACCTATAAATAATTAAAGAATTGGACTTCATTTTTCATAATAATTTTTTAAAAAATAGGCAGAACATAAAAAATTTCACCTCAGAATAGCATTATTTCTGCTAGTCACAATTATTTCTTTATAACTCGTATATTATTATAATTTATTGAATGTAATGGATGATTAACCGTATAAAGTTCATTAAGTACGAAGAAAATAAATCATTCCATTTACCTTCTCCTAATAAAGCTGTAAAAACCGAAATTAATAAAATGAGAACGCTATCTCCCCACATTTTGCCAGATGTAACTTTACATAGCGCCACCTGACATTATTAAACTTTTGTAAGAAAAAGTCGAAAATAAAAAAAAATTTAGTGCAGAAATTTTAAAGATTAATCGTTAATTATTCATAATTATACATAATATAAAATAATTTATATAAAATTAAATATTTTTCGGAATTTTGATAGGTTAGGCGTTAAGTCCGTGCAAACGGTGTTTTTCCCAGGTGTAATAAAGTTAAGGCATGGACAGGTGGGAATCGTGAATTATATAGAACTTTAGTAAGTTTATTTTTCTCATTTTTATATTTTAATTATTATTAATTAGAGTTTGAATGAGCGTTTTATATTAACCAGAATCGTTTAAAATCTTTAAAAATAAATAAATAAATTTGTATATAATGTGATGCATGCATTCATCTTCCTTATCTTGAAAGTGAAATTGAACAATTTCTCATCACATGTTCAAATTTCATAATTTTTCTTAATAATGTGTGTCATATTATTTTACATGTAATTTTAAAACATTTTTCACATAAATCTGAAGCTAATTAAGTGTTTCTCTTTAATCAGATGGTTATTTTTATTTTTATATAAATTTTATAAAAGTATCATCCCACATACGAAGTCCTTTTGTAACAAGTTAAACTAGTTGAAAAAATAAAATAAAAAATTAAATTTCACCATAAATGTTCAACTGGAATTAAATATGTTGTATTCTCATTTTATTTGACTATATATATATATAATATTTTTAATATATTTAAAAAATTTTTTAAATCATTTTTGACTCTCATTGAATTACTGAACATCTTTTATGCAATATATTTGCATTCTAAGCAATATCTTAGAGTCAGAATTAACCAAAGAAAATAACACTAATGTGTAAAAGTAGGCTATTTAACTTTTTTAACTTCAAGAAATTCAAATGTGTAAATGTATAGATAAACAAATTATAAATAAAAGTCACAACAGTTTGTTTACAAATGTCTGTATGTCAACTTTTTGGCCACTTTTGGTACATCGACGGCTCCTTTATCAGAGATCTTTTATTTATTTTTACTTCGAAGTCTAATTATTAAGGAAATATACATAATTAATGTATTTATTTATTCTATTGTCTTGTTTTCTTAATTAAGTTATATATAGAATAACTTCGTAAATTCATTTAGTCTGAATATCACAATATTAATAATTGTTTAAAAAAAATTACTAGGCAATAATTGGATTTATTATTTAATTAATATTTGGTATTAATCTTTACGTTGGTACAGATTATTTATTTATAAGATTTTTAAACTTTTAATTATTATAATAATAAAAATGTTATATAAAAGTAGGTGATATATGTTGTTTAAATTTAAATATTGACATTTTTGTGATAACAGAAATCACAGATGACTTCTGATCTGATATATTTTTGATAATCTCTCTAGTAAATGATAATCTTTGATGGATGTTTAGAAATATGATATATTCTCTATAAAATGATACTTTTTATAATGTTATGATAATTATTGATTAAAAAGTACAGAAATATAGCAATTGACTGATATCTTACAACTTAATGAATTTGTTATTTATATATTAAAAATATCAGAAATTTCAATAATATTATCATTTTGTAAGCTACAAAGTTCACCATTTAAAATACGGAAGATTTATCATCAAAAGTTTATTGAAATTTATACAATGTAGATTGATATCTTAAGAATTTCATAAAGTTTTAAATGATTATGGAGTATACGGTGATTAAATATAGTCACAAAGTCAAATAAAGTTGCATATTTGAACCCTAATTTGACTTTGAGTCTTATTTTGTTGTGATTAATAAATTTTTGATGCTACAACTTGCACTTCATTCATTATCAAACGTTGTTCTATAATTTCAATATTATAAATGTCATTTTTAGTAATTCATTTAAAATAAATCTAATATATACAATTTGTAATAAAAATAGAATAATTCAGCAAGAAATAATGTTTTCTTAGATATAAATTTACTTTTTAAAGTATATAAAAGAGCAAAACATGATATCAAGCAGTACTTCAGATTGCAATATCAAGTTGCAGTGAAAGTATTATTGAAATTAAATATTAAGAACTAATATGCACATTTTTATGTATTTTTAATGCAGTTTATGTTTAAAAAATGATTAAGTAAGCTATTTTTTTATAATGAGAGGGCACAATTACACCTCTGAATGAGAAGGTTGAGACCTTAACAGAGCTGTAGACCATACTCACAGGAGCAAAAAAATCAAAGAAACCCTACATCTACATGTGACCCTTTGTGAGGTATAACCCCCCAAAATTAGTGTACATGGAATTTTGGAGACCCTCAAAAATATTTTTATTTAAAATTAAGTTGAAAGAACTTCTACTTATTTTAAGATATATTATTCATATATTTTTGAAGATGTAAAATTAATTAAAGCCAGACAATCTGCTGAATTATTTGGTTATGATTAGGCTAAGTCAATAATTAGATATGAAGTAATTTATCTAGAACTAAGTGGCAGCTAGATGAGTGCCTTGAAAGAGAGCCATGGGTACTTAAAGTTGTCCCCAGTCTGTGCCATGTATGGTTATATCTAAATTAACAGTTCTGGAAGTGAAGATTGGACATAGGTCCTCATAGCATAACTAGCAACTAATCTGTACAGTAAGTCAGTAAATGGAAGTTACAGGCTCAAGTCTGCTCTTGCCCAATTCTTTTTTTCTAGAAATTCTAAATTAAAATTAATTCATTATAATTATTAAAATTATCACGAGATGGTGGCTTAACTGCCTAACACTAGACAAATTACTTTGTATCTAATTATTAACTTAGCCTAATCATAGTTCAATAATTCGGCAGATTTGTCTGGCTTTAATCAAAAATCAGGTTTGTTGAGTTGTTGTTTATATGTAAAAATAATTAATTAGATATTGTAATAATAGAGATTTTTCCCACTAAATACAAGATGATGTCAAAAATAAGAAATTAAGAATGGTTTTATAGTGTTATATTGAAAAGCAGCACCAGTAATGCATAAGATTGTTCAGAATATTTCTTAATACTGTATTGATTAATTGTTAATTCTAACACAAAACAAAATATATATGAGAATTGATTCTTTTAGTAATATGATAAAAGTTTGAAAGTCTGTTAATTATACTTTTGAACTTTAAATGTAAAATTTAACCATAACACATAATATTTAAACATAAAATTTTATTATCTGAATCAGAAACAACATACTTATCTAGAAATTTTAAACAGGCTATATAATCTAACACAAAATGTCTTCTTTTCAGAAATAAAACTTAAAAGCCATTCAAGTACATTCAAGGGTGTTAAGAAAAGTATTCAGTATTTATATTGTAGAGTAAAAAACCTTAGTAAGCATAAGTAATAAACTCAAGTATATGAGATAAATAATTTGACAAAGACCTGGAATTTTTATGAGTGCAGCTCAAAAAGATAAGATGTCAAGTATAAATGGAAATGGAGGACATGTGTAATACTTGTGAATATCAAGGTAAAGATTTAGCAAGATTATCCCTCTTTTCACATTACATGCAACATGTAGAAGACTAAGTCAATCATGATACTAACATTAAAAAATTCTTAATATTTCAGAAACAGTTGAGTTTTGTTTTATCTACATTTACTAAAATTTTTAGTCAGTATGATGATACTATCTACCCCTGTAAATCCTGAATGCATTTTTAATATCCTGTATATCAATCTTCAGAAGTTAAACAGAAACTAAGAAAAATGAAAGTTAACTTATCTACAACACATTTTTTTAATTGAAAAATAAATTTAAATGCATGGTTGAAGATATTAGTAAGAATTAATTAAAATTCTTGAAAATGGGTTCTTTATAATATAATCTTTAATTAAACTGTCAGAAACATCAAATATGGCTTTATTGAAATTTTACCTGATTTAGAGGAATGCATTTGTAATTTTTTGATAATTTAAAATAATTTAATTAAATTTCTAAAAATCTAGTCAGATAAGTTAGTCTGCTGTTGAAAATTAACTTTAAACTATTTGTCATTTAAAAAAATAATAATAATTGGACATACTTAATCTAGAATACAATGTGTTCACAAAGTTTGGAAACAGATAAGTATACATAATAAATGGTATATTGATATTATGTGACAACACATATGTTTAATGTGTTGTACATTTTATTCATTTAGGAGTACATAGTTTAATATGCTGTGCAAAACTATAGTGAATGCAGTGCATTAACAATGATAGATAATAATAATTTATTCATATTTCAAGATTTTAAGGCCTCCCTGTAGTTTAAAATATTGAGAAATAGAAATATACCTACTTGTAGTATCATATTCTTGAAATAATAAAATAATTTAACTAAAAACTAATGTGATAAAAATAATTTATAATTTTTCATATATTAATTTTGCATATCAACTCTAATTTTAATCCAAATCAACTCTAATTTTATCACAAGTTTTACAATATAGTAAATCTTGTAAATGGAAAATGCTTTATCATCATCATCTGATATTTATCATTCATTTTCATAATCTTTAAAAGTTTTGAAACATTACATAGCCTATTCCTGTTATTGTTATTATATACCAGTCATTATATTGTACTGTAGGTTATTAGATTCCAAAAATAAAATAGTTGTTCAACTTAATACTCAATGATAAGATGACCTGTTTGAATGACCACTTTGCAATTTATGAATCAAAACTTTGCATACTTGTACTAATAATAGCTAAATTATCTCTTCAATGATTGTTGTTTTATTAAGTTGAGTTTTTCTAATGATACAAAGTTGTGTATTGAAAGATAGACAATAGAGAATATGATATATATACATGTCCTTAGAGTATCACATGTAAATTGAATGTGAAATTGACCTGGAAAATATTTATTACTTTTGTATTGTGACTAAATTTATAAAATATACTTACAAATAAAAACTTTGAAAATCTTTCTATTGGCACTGATGTATATTTGCATATTTTCTATTGTACATTTAATCACTATGATAGAATACAAATTGCTTCTTGAAGAAAATATTCAATTTTTTATAATTTTTGAGATGATGATAATTATAAAAAATATATAAAATCATTCTAAATGTGAAAAATTTCTATATTTTAAATTATTTTCTGTAGCTGTAGTAATGATTATATCTTCTAATTGTCAGTAAAGTGTTATGAAATAGCAACCTTGATAGATGAAACTGATAAGTTTTTTGCTTCTGTCATTCCACAATAATATTTAAGAAATTCTTTAATTGACAATAGAGATTTTTTTCATATTTTATGAAAAGGTTAATAAATAAATTTGACATTTTTGAACTTTTTGCTTATGCTAGATATGGTCAGGAGTTAATCCATAAAACATTTATTTCTAAGCTTTGTTTCATTCGAGAATTTGTTAGTGAATACAGTCCTGATATTATTAAAATAAATTAAATAATCCAATGTATAGTAAATATTACTTTAATATATAAAAAATATATTACTTAGGCCCTATAACAAACAATAATTATATATTAAATAACTTAATGGTATGATAACAGTGTGTATAATATAATATAAAGTTAGGAACTAATTAGTTTCAGAAAAATAATGGCATCTGAAATTTACAACAATCTACATCACTTTTTATTTTTTATCAAAAAATTAGCTATCTAATAATAATTAAATATTATTTTGCTAACTGTAATTATAGTACTGTATTTTGAATTGAAACTTTATAGAAAAGGAGAGTGAAGCTGCTAATATTTGTTAACTTTTAAAATTTTTTTAAAGAACACAAAACACAAAATTGAGAAAGTGAATACAGCATTGCATAGTAGATTTATTTGCTTCTTTATTTAAAATAAAACAACAAGTTTGAAAGACATGTTAGATAAAAAAAATATGAAGCAATTAACTACAGTTATTAAAACCTGCCTTGGTTTTGGGATAGGTTTTAACAATAGACAAAATAAAACTAAAATAGTATTATGATCGTTTGATAATCCAAAACCATGTTGTAAGTCTTCTTTGTTGCTTAAACACTATGTAGTGTAATAAATTTGAATGCTTGCATTCTTTCATCTTTATTTTAATTTAGTTGATATGCAATTGTTGTCATAAAGGTTATTGGTAATTCCATCTCCTATGTTTATATTCCTTTGTACTACCTATAGACGTTACTTCATTAAAGGCAGAAAGAAGGAATGAATAAATTGGGAAGGATGACAATGGTAGAACTCTGTAGTAACAAAGCTTGTACATCAAGAAAAAACTTTACACTTATCACAACTGTAACAATAATGATGAGATTCATGATTAATTGACCTGAACTAAAATGATCATAATACTTTATTGCTTAATTAAACACTATGTAGTGTAATAAATTCGATCACTTGGCATTCTTTCATCTTTATTTTAATTTAGTTGATATGCATTTTAGATTACACGTTTCGGGTCTAACATGCCCCACCTCAGCCAACTAAAAAATGACAAAAATACATACAATACATAAAAAAGTAAAATACATATAAATGGTTAAGATATTTTTTAGACATACCTCGGGATTTTTGCAAACTGGGTTCTATTAGGTGAGTACATAATATATATACAGCTTACACATTTACTATTGTATATCTATTTATACAAATATCATAAATTTGATATTAATCACTACAATACATATATCTATGCCATCAATGTACCTTCTTTTTTCTTCTTTTTTGGCAAATACAATTAAAGGGTAAGTATACTGCCAGTGCAGAACTTTACGTTCATCTATTTCATATTAAAAAAATACTTAATTTCTTTACCTACATGTCTCTGTATTATCTATATGAATATATTAATAAATAATATACCTGTTTTTTATTATTTTGAAACTTATGTTGTTAGCATCCTTTCTTATCTTTGTCCAAGAAGCAATATGGTGTTGAATTAAATTCTACCATTTTTTACGTTTTTTTAAAAAAGAAAAGAAAAGAAAAGAAATTCACTAGAAATTATCTTGTAATAACATGGAATAAATATGATGTACCTGTGTTTTTTTTTTTTTTTTTATAAAATTCAATATAACAATAGAGCATAAATGGTTGTATCTTCACCTGCTTTGCATTATATCGTCATTCTGTTTCTACTCTTTTACTATGCAATAGTGTACTAATTAACATATTCTTATACTGTAAGATGCCAGTTCATGATTGACTTTATAACAGTTATTTACTTTTGTCAAAAAAATTTTTTATCTATTTAATTATGGCAATTATTATTATGTAGAAGATAATTTTCATTAATTAATAATAAAAAAAATGTTTTTATAATGCATATAAAAATATATAGATCTAAATCTGATTAAAAACAGTAAGTACATTTGTATATGCATTTGACAATATGAACAGTATTAATTATTATGTTTAAAAAATTGACTGTTAATTAAAATTAACCTTACAGATTTTTGATAGAAACGTCAAACAATACATAGCATAGAATTTTAAACAAGTAAAATGGCGAAGCCATATTTGGGATGAGACTATGTCTCAGAGAGTGCAAGCAACACGTGCACAAATCTTGCACTCACACTTGTTTGTAGAAACAGTCTCAGCATTTTGTATTTTCTCTTGACCCGGTTCTTGGTCCTTGGACTACCTACTGATCTGGTTTATTTTATGTGCACATGATTTGGGCATTATATACTCTGTGCCAAATTGCAACTCCTGACATGTACTCCTATATACCTCTAAGGTATATAGCCGTTGATAGCAGCGCGATTTTAAAGATGAGACATAGTCTAGTCAACAAGTCTAGTAAAATTTATGCAAATTAACACATATCAACAATCACAAGACATGCCAAACCTACCAAAACAACACCAAAGACTCTGCACAGTACAGACCAATTAAATCTTCCAATACTTTACAAGATTCTTATCTCTTGTTTTGAAAACAAAGTATATGATCATATTGATGAACATGACATTCTTACAGAACAACAAAAAGGTTGTCATATAAACCACAAAGGTTGCAAAGAACAACTACTCATTGACTCTGTTATCTACTTCTTAAGCAACACAGAAACATACACATGGCATACATTGATTACATAAAAGTATTCGACAGTGTTCCACACACTTGGCTGCTGCACACACTTCTCATCTACAAAATTAATCCCCAACTCATTAGTTTCCTTGGTTTTACCATGCTTCACTGGAGAACAACATTACATCTTAACCTCCACAGCACTCACATAAAAACAAATCAAATATACATCAAGCGAGGAATTTTTCAAAGCGATTTCTTGAGTCCTCTTTAATTCTGCCTTGCACTTAACCCTTTATCTAACACATTGAACAAAGCACAATATGGTTATAATATCAGACATAACAAAACAACACATTATCACACTTCATGTACATGGACAATATCAAACTTTACACATTCACACAAAATCAGCTTTATTATCATTTACAAACTACACATACACACATTCAAATGATATATAAATGGAGTTTGGTCTAGATAAATGCAAAACATTCCATATTGAAAAAAGGAGTTTTGAAGAAAGGAGACTTTGTACTCAGAAGTGGAGATATTATCGAATCCATGGAAGATGGAAGAGGACGAGTTTTACAAATATTTAGGATTCCAACAGGCCAAACTTACAGAACATGCAAAGATAAAAGAAAGATTAACACTCGAATACCTGAACAGATTACATACAGTACTAAGAACAAACCTAAATGCAAAACATACTATTAAAGCTATTAATATATATTTTGTTCCTGTACTCACTCTTTTGGAGTTATACACTTGATACCTCAGATCTTGAGCAATTCCTAAGGAAAACAAGAACAACACTTACTAAGCATAAACAATATAATTTGAAATCATCCATAGAAAGACTAACTCCTCATAAAGGAGGTGGCCATAACCTGACTAATATAGTTAACCTGCACTAAACAAATTCTGACACTGTGAGAATTTTTTCATAAAAAACAAGAAACATCAAGATTGCATAAAGCTATAACTCTGGTAGACAGTAACCAGACAACTTTAAACTTACAGTCTGAGCACCTGGACATAACTCAACACAAATAACAAAGACACCACTAAATAGTCATGGGCCAAAAAAGCATTTCATGGCAGGCATACCTATGACTTAGCTGAGGACTATGTTGACTAAAGACTGATTAAGGGCTGTCTGTTTGGAGAGACTGAGGAAATGGTTGCCATTCAAGATCAGGTCATAAACACTAAAAACTATAGAAAACACATCCTGAAGAATTCATTACTAACAAATATGTACCTAAAAATTAAAATGTAGTTTTTAGGTTAGTTTTTGACTTACAAACATTTCAACTTACAACAAAACCTCAGGAACCTAACTTGTTCATAAGTAGAGGAGCACCTGTATTTAAAAAGTTAAGATTTTAAGAATCTTATTAATTGGAATATTAATAATATATTTGAAATTACAATATTTAAACATCTTGATCTATCTTAAATTATTAAGTTAAGAAAATACTTTTTATATGTAATTTTTTATCAAAATTATTGAGTTATTTCATTCTTAATAATTTACTATTTTGATTAAAGCCAAATGATTGTTGGATTATATCAGGCTAAATGTTACTAATTTCATTAAATTTATCAAGAGATGGAACCTAATGCCTACCTCTAGGCCAAATTATTTAACATTTAATTATTAATAATAGCATTAATATTGCCTGATATAATCTGGCAATCATTTGGCTTTAATATAATAATTGAGTTTATGGATGTTTATATTGCTATTTTGAAATTAATTAATTTAAAAAAATAATGTAATCTAATAATTACAACAAAACTCATTAATTTTATTGATGTGAATTAATAAACTATTAAAATTTTATTACTTTAAGTATATTTTTAGTTAATTTTAATGTATTTTAAAAACATTTAATATTTATATTTTAGAAATTAAAATGGCAGAAACTCCTCACAGTCCTGATTCTCATAGCAATAGTCCCATTAGCTCCTCACCTCCAGTTTCTGGAGGTTTATCAGAATCTCAAATTAAAAAATCTTGGGTCAAATTTGAAGAGGAAAATACTAAAGCAGGAGAAAGTGTGGCAACTATAGAACCATCTCAATCATTTCATGTCGATAGTCAGTCACATCCATTAGCAGATCGTGATGGAACTGGAGAGATATCAGAAAGTATGGAGGCAAAATCTCCTGTTTATGAGAGACAATCTTCATCTCCGATTCCTCAGTCTGTTAGCAATTTAAATTCATCAAGTCTTCCTCCACCAATGGCTCCTTTAAGACATATTAGAAAATCGGCTTCTGAACAGCCATCGGGTTATGTTCAAAATAATATTCCTGCTGCAGAAGCATTCAGAATGAATAGAAGCAGTTTGCAAAGTATCCCATTAACTACTGGACCAGCTTTACCACCACCTTGTGATCATGGTATTAGACAAGGATTTAGTAAGTATATTTTGTCATATTCATTATATAAACTAAAATTTTTGATACATTTCAAGATATATACAGTGGTGCCTCGTATAATGTACGCCTCTAGTAACGGACGCTGCAAACAATGGACTTTCTGTTTAGCCGTTATGTGACTCGAGCAACGGACTGGCTGCGAACATGTGCGAATGATGTTTCCACTCTTTTGCCATTGCCAATTACAATCTGCTATTTTTAGAATATATTATTAGTATATCTAAAGTACAGAGCTCCCATTGGGATTCGGCTTGCTCCCTTGTTTATTACGTACATCACCTCAGTGCAGGATATTTACATTTATTCAAGTGTTGTGCAAATCATGGCTTCTAAAAAAACAGTAAGTTGATTTCAATTGAAACAAAGCAAGAAATCATCAGAAGAGTGGGGTAAAATAGTGTGACGTTGTCAAAGAATTTGGTCTCAGCAAGACCACCATCAACACCATTATAAGCAAGAAAGATGCCATCAAGTCAGCCAAGGTTGCCAAAGGGAGTCTCCAAGATCTTCCATGTGAAGCATAGGTCTTCACGCCATGATGAAATGGAAAGGCTGTTGATGGTTTGGATCAATGACAGGCAGGTGAGAAGAAGTTATCTACCCAAGAAGTTATCTGTCAAAAAGCCAAACTCATCTATGACAAGTTGAAGAAAAACACTCCTGGAACAAGCAGCAGCAGTGGCAATGAAGAAGAGGAGTTTAAAGTCAGCAGGGGGTGGTTTTTTTGGGTTCAAGAAAAGGTGTGGAATCCACATCATCACCATGCATGGTGATGCTGGAAGTAATGACAAGGAAGAAGCAGAGAAGTTCTCTGTTGATTTTCAACAATTTCTCAAGAAGAAGGATACCGCCTGCAACAAGTTTTTAATGCTGATGAAACTGGTCTTTTCTGGAAGAAGATGCTCAACAGGTCCTTCATTACCAAGGAGGAAAAGACTTTGGATGGACACAAGCCCATGAAGGACAGGCTGACACTCCTGTTTGCAGCCAATGCCAGCGGAGATCTGAAGATCAAACCTCTGCTGGTTTACCATTCTGAAAATCCTAGGGTTTTCAAGAAAAACTGCATTGTCAAGTCCAACCTGCCTTGTCCATTGGAAGTCTAACCAAAAAGCCTGGGTGATCCAGGTTATCTTCAAGGAATGGATCCTGAAAACCTTTGCTCCTGCTATAAAGAAATACCTGCAGGGCTTTGAGCAGCAGACAAAGAGCTGCTGCTCAAAGCCCTGCTGATACTGGACAATGCCCCTGGTCACCCAAAAGACCTGGAGGAGATCCAGGAAGAAAGCTATTCTTTCATCAAGGTGCAGTATCTGCCAGCAAACACCATTGCCATCCTTTAGCCATCAGCAAGTCATTCAAGTCATTGCCAACTTCAAAAAACTGTACACCAGAGCTCTCTTCATGAAGGTGTTTGAAGGATGTCAGCTTTGTGGAGACATGACTGTCTGAAAGTTCTGGAAAGAGAAGTTTGATGTCCTTGTGGCAATCAGACTCATCCAGAAGGACTGGGAAGAAATCACGCAGAAGACCCTCAATTCAGCCTGGAAGAGGCTTGTTCCTGAATGGACTCAGGAAGAACCAGCTGAGGATACAGAAGTGATGTAGGAGATCATCTCGATGGCCAGAGAGTTGGAATTGGAGGTGGAGGATGTGGAGGAGCTCATTGAAGAACACCAAGAAGAGCTGACAACTGAAGAGCTCCAAGCACTTCTGGCCCAGGAACATGATGAAGCTCAAAGGGAAGCTTCATCTGACGAGGAGGAGGATCAGTCCAATCAACCAATTTCAACTGCTGCCATCAAGGACTTCCTTGTCAAATGGGGAGAGGTTCAGGAATTTACCAACACTCACTATCCAAACAGAGCTGAGGCCAACAGGATCAGTGATCTCTACAATGACACCCTTGCCCGTCATTTCTGACAGGCAAGAGGAAGAAGAGAGAGAAACAGACTTCCTTGGACATATTTTTCAAGAAGCCAGCTGCCAAAAAACAAAGGATAGAACAAGAGGAGTTGACCCTGCAAGCCCCGGTAGCCTCTCCTGAATCTAGCTCTGATTAAAAAACAATAAAAAGAAACCTGCTGCAATGTGTAAGAAGTGTGTGTCTGTATGAATGTGTGAAGAAAAGTGTTCCTCCAACTTCTCCTCATAACATCTGAGGAGGAGTTGGAGGAACACTTCATACCTAGCATAATTAGTGACTGCTCCATTTTCATTTTTTTTTAAATGGTACAGTACGGTTATTTTATGCTGTGGAACAAATTAGATGTTTTAACATGTATTTCTATGGGAAAATGCATTTCGTATAACAGACTTTTCACTTAACAGACGTGCACCTGAAATGGATTAAGTACATTATACAATACACCACTGTATTAGATGTAAATAATACATTCTAAACAACCTAAAAGTAAATTAATAATTGTTTTTATTGATTCATTTTTATTATATTGACATTATTTTCTCTCTTCTAAATAATGATAGCTTTTAATATTAATATATTTGTAATCTTTTAATTATTAACTAGTATATATAGTATTTAATTAACTAGTATATATAGATATAACTGATTTATTTATGATAATTAATTAAAATTGAATAATTTTCAGCTAATGGTGATACTATCGTTACTCTTCTTCCTATCAATAAACGTTTTTCTTGGATTACTAAAGCTGAATTTCGACCAGAATTAGTACCAGAGGAATTAATGGCTCATGGTTTGACTGTAAGAATAATAATATTACAATTACTACTTGCTAATTTATCTTTTATGTGAGAAACAATTTGAATATTCTTATTTTGTTAAATTTTTTCTTTGTGATTAATTTTCAATTATATGAAGCATTATTTTCTGATTTTAGTTGACAGTTGAAGATTACGTCATGGCAATGCAAGTTTTAGTTAACGATATCAGATTCAATGTATATATAATGTTCTACAAACGTGTTTTGCTTGTATGGATACTTCTTGGTTTCATCATACTTTTATCATTGCTGTTTTCTGGTATTCGTGGTTTGGCTCTTTTTGGAGGTGGAATTGTATGGTTAATTGTTAATGCTATTGGAATATTTATTTGTATGTGGCTTAAAATAAAGGTAAAATTCATGACTTTTTAAAAAATAAAATATATAAATTTATTTAAATTTTATGTAATTAATGTATTGTAAATTAAATATTTAGATAGAAGGATGGATAGATTTGATTCCGGTTATAATTTAACAAGTCTTAAATACCTAAGTTTAAAACGTTTTAAATATAGTACATATAAAACATTGTTTAAAGTGTCTTTAACATCTTTGTATTGACATTGCATATCTAAAAATGTACAATTTTTACATCCTTTGGTTAAATTGGTTATAATTGTTCCAAGATTTCTAATTATTAGAAGTGAAAGTGAATTAGTACTGTAATTTAGAATTAAATTTAATTAACATTAAAAAAACGTATCTATTATGTAGATTTGTTTGACTTAGCTTCACCATAACTTTATTCATTTAGTATAAATATTTCATATAATTTCCATTTAGCCTTAATAGAACTACATAGGTCATTTTAAAAGTTTACTATGTGGATGTGCTGCAGGTGAGAAATGAAAACAAAGGAATTTATCTTTGATAGAAATCATGAAGCACAATGTCCTTTATAAATATATAACATACCATCAGGTTCAATACATTTTTGCCAATATTGTGCAAGTGATCAGTTTTACCCTTGTAGTTTGTGGCAGTCGTATAGTATCAAGGTTCCCATATGGCAGTGTTGATTTCTTCCACTGTGTAAAATCTTCAGCTCTTCAAGTAGCTTCTTAAACTTTGCAAACAGGAAGAAATCATAGAAAGAATTTCAGATGAATAAAAAAGATGTTTGATGAATTTTCCAGTTCTATGCTGCCATATGGTTTTGAATATTGAAATGCCAGCAAGGGGTCATGTTTTGCAAGAGAATGATGCCTTGTTCTAATGGGTATGTTACTTTCAACCATTGGCTTGGTGAATCTTATTTTCCAACAAAGATGTATAATATAGCTCTGACTATGGTATCAGTGGAATAGGATGGTCAATTATCAAACCTACATTGGAAAAAAAAATAATGTACATAACCATGAATACACTTTGACTGTATCATACAACCTTGTATAGTGAATTTAGGACACTTCAGCTTCAAATCTGTGTTCCATCCACAATCAGAATGTAGAACAAGAATACATTTTTTCTGTCTATCGTTACAAATGCATAGTGGAGAATGTCACATGAATTTTTTCCTGATGCTTAACACTTGCAGTATCCACTTGGCACAGATTGCTGCTTGCTTCCCAAACTCAGATATACTCTATCAGAAGATATTCCAAACTGTCTCAGTCATTTTACACTATACTTTATAGACCATCCTTCACAATACATTTTGCAGTATCAACATAGAATCTCATACTTCTATTATTACCATGAGGTTGTTAAAATTATGGATGTGAACTATGCACTGAAGTGCTAATCATTTTTTCCATGGATATTTATACAGAAAACTTCTAAAATGACCCATGTAACTAAAATTTTTCAATTAAAATTTTTTGTAAATCATCAAATTACCTGCATGTCAAAATTAAATAAAGGTATTTTTATTTTTTATTCATATTAAATCTATATTATTTATATTTATAATAGAATCAAATAGCAAAATCTGATATAATTTATGACAATTAACAATGCATTTACTATTTGAAACAGGCCATACATTGTTGCCTTTTTGTTGTTTAATTTTATTACAAATATAGATGATAAAGAATATGATGTATCAAAAGTAATTTGTATATGTGATGATAATTCTTTATAGATGGGATATAAAATAAAATTGCAATTGTAATTAGGAGAAATTTTAAATTATTATTTCATAAATTTCTGTAATATTTAAAGGACATCAAAAATGGCACACAAAGTAATTAATATGTGATGTGAAGATACAGAATAACTGATATTAGAGCAACAAACATGTTAAACAATAATTTTCTAATCTGTTTCTCAATATATATAAATTTCTTTTGAGAGCTTTAAATATAATTTTGGTAAAAATTATTGATGTTATTCTGTATATTATTTACTATTATACCAATATACTCAGTTTTTCTTTATAATTAACAGCTATACAGACTTCTTGAACAATGTGTGGCTAGTGTTAATGCTTTGTTGTATAAGCATAACATCCTAGTTGGATTGGATGATCGTGGAAAGATTTCATGTCATAAAGTGAATGTATCCTTTAACTTAATTATATTATTACATACAGTATTAAAACTTGATTTAAATTTTAAAAATTAGCAAACTTTAAGAGTAACAATATTTTATCATTTGAATACATTCTTTTTATTAGAATATGACTTGAGAGATAAAAATAAATTTAAAATTAATGATAACAAATTATTGATTAGATATTCTTTTTTCTAAATATATCCATTCAAATTTAATAATTAAAAATGTTTTTAAAGAAAATAACATGTTTTAAGAGTTCAAAAACTTAGACCTTTAAAATGTAGGCTTTAAATTTGACAAATTAGTTTTTTATTGATGAAAATCACACACTCATATTAGACATCTGCCTAAATGAAATTGCATAGAGAAAATAATTGTAAGATTATTTATTCCTATATCTATAATTTAAGATGATGATGATTACAAGGATTAGCCAATAATCTGTATTATACCAATAGAGATACTGCTGATATTGTTTTTGATATGAAAATTCATCATTGATGATATACCAATTAGAAACTGGCTTTTAACTTTCAATGAAAAGTTAAAAGCCAGTTTCTAATTGATTATATCTAATTGGTTATTGGTATAAAGCCAGTTTCTAGCTTTTCATCATATGAAAATGCTAGTTTTTAAATTTTATAATTATCATTAAAAACAACCACAAATTATGAATTCTCTGAACAGAATGTAAAGCAATCTAGCATTTCATCATAAAATGAATACTAAGATTTCATACTAAGTAAAGTGAATTGTAGTCATTTTTTTATAAAGGGAATAACAGCTTTTTAAATGACAGAAATTTGTTTATTTGAAAATTAGCATGCATTTCTTATATTGAGGAGGAAAATAAAGCAAATGTTTTATAATTTGTTAGTACTAGTTTATTTTTTAATATTTTTGTACATGAACAATGTGTAAAATTGGAATAGTTATTATTTTTATATTATTCTTATGTAATATTACAAATATCACATCATATATTAATATAATTACAATACATAAATTATATGGTGTAATTAATGTATTACAACAGTCACAAATATTCAACCAAACAATCACCTTAACTAATCGGGCTATAAATTTGCTATTATAAATTATTAGATATTAAGTCATTTGGTATTAGGGTGGTAGACATTAGGTGCCATCTCTTATCTAAATTAATAATTATAATTTTTAATAATTTATTAAATAATTTAGTGTGTAACTGCATATGGTTATATCTAAAGTTACATATGTCTGGAAGCAAAGAATTATGGAGGTCTGGGTGGCAAAAATGGCAAGCACACTGCACGGCAAGCAGAGGCTGCAGGTTCAAGTCCCACTCTGGGCTAGTTCTTTTCTTCCAGATGGTGCTAAATTATTTAATAAATTATTAGAAATTATAATTATTAATTTAGATAATAGATGGCACCTAATATCTACCTCTAATACCAAATTACTTAATATCTAATCATTTATAATAGCAAATTTATAGCCTGATTAGTTAAGGTGATTGTTTGGTCAAGTATCAATATATCCAGCTTCAGAAAGTTTTTTATATATATACTTACAAACAATTGGAACAACAAATTTCGATAATTTCTTGAAGTTATTAGTAAAATATTTTCAAAATAAAATGCACACATTATTTTATTATGCCATTACAGTAGAGCATCGATTANATCATTGGTTCTCACATTAGAAGTTTGTTTGCTCATGATGTTTCTGCCAAAGAAAAGGTCACCAGATTAACAGAATTTTGTAATTACCAGATGGAGGAGAGAAAAAAGTAAGGATCAGGAATTATGCAAACCATCCATCATCTGTGAGAGAACTGGCCATCCATTTGCAGAAGAAATGGAAGAAAATACCATCTGAGATGTATCAGAAGTTTAGTGGAAAGTATGCCACATAGACTGTCAGCTGTCATTAAGGCCAAAACAAGTTCCATTAAGTATTAAAATTGCTTATAAAATACAATTTTTGATACTTGCATAAGTGTCCAGTTATTTTTGTAAGGATAGTATACATCAAAAGCTTTCATACAAACACATCCAGAAATCATACTAAAACTATACACCTCAGACAGTCATAGAAAATGAATGATACACACAAAATATACTGTGATTGAGCTATAATCACAAATTCCATTACAACAGATCAGATATCAAGTTCATTGACAAATGAAATGAAATCACATGCATCATAAACACTGTAAAACACCCACAAATTTAAAATACACTGAAAAAAATTAGTACTCAGAACTTTCCCATAAAATAAAGTCTTTATGGAGAATGGATATCAGATGCTACTTTATTAATTTATAATTATACTATAATGTAATATTAAATTATAAAAGTTTATAAAACTTCCTTACATTAATTATAGTTGATATTCCTGTATTTCATTCTTTGTGAGCAAATTGATAACAAAGCCATAATCAAGTAGCAAAATTAATCAGAATAAGCCAAAAAAATGCAAACTATTATCAGAATTACAGGCATATTCCATATATTTCAGAACATAATTTTATAATATAATTATAGCATTTTATTTAAATATAAAATACAACATGTAATTTTAAAATTTACCAGTACTCCCTTAGGAGTTGATGCAATGGTTCAAGTGATTCTGCCAATTGTTGAAACTTCTGTATGTCCTCTTTCTTTATGCTGTTCAGCACAATTCTCATGTTTTTGAATCATCTCAACTATGCCAAATCTTTAGTTTTGAGTTTTGTTTTCATACTAGGAAAAATGAAAAAGTAACATATGGCCAAATCAAGAGTGAGAATAAGAAGAGTGAGGCAACAACAACTATGTTGTTTTCTACTAAAAATTGCTGCACTTTAAATAAACATGTGGGGTGCATAATTTCAATGGTGGATCATCTAGTTCCTAAAGGTACACAACTCTGGGTGCTTGAACCTCTTGGGGTCTGCACACACTTCAGCATACCAGTGTAATAGTCTGTATTGACTATTTGCTTTTGTGAAATGAATTCCTTTAGAAGAATTTCTTTATGAATGACAAATGTAATTAATATTGACTTCACATTGCTTCTGATTTGCTGTGCTTTCTTGAAATGTGGAGATGATGGGCTTTTCCATTGTGAGGAATGTTGTTTGGTTATTGACTTTATTCATAAATCCTGCTTTCATCTGCAGTAATTACACATTTCAAAATTCAGTCAGCAGTCATAGTGTCTTTGAGACCTTAACAGATCTGCATTTGTTTTTCCTTTTGTTCAGCTGTCAGGATATGTGACAAGAATTTGGCAGAAATTTGTTTCATGTTCAATTTGTCAATCAAACTAGCCATAACATGTTAAAATTTTCAGTAATATCTGAAATGTTTTGCTGACAATATGAATTAATACATAAACTTTCTTGGTATTTTTCTATGCTTGATACTATTCATTCAGGGTGGCAATCCCATGGTTTAGGAGCATACATAAGTACTTTCCAGATAGTGTCAATGAGAAATGACGTAATAAGATATTATTTCAGCAGATTAATTGTGGACAAAGTTGTTCCATACTGTTTCTGCATTGTTTTTTACACATCTTCAAAAACAGTGCAGAAACACTATGGAACAATCTACCCACAATTAATTAATCTGCTGGGACAATATCTTTCATCATCATTTTTTGGTATTTTTGGGAGTTATGATTATCAAAGGCTATGCTGTTTGTTTGTTGTCTTCTGGCATTTCTTAGTTCTATTTGTTTTTGCCTGAAACATAGTCACTAAATATGTGCTGAAGCAATTTCTGTGCATTTCTGGTGCTTTTTTACCAGTTTTGACATATATTTTATGTACATATTCTTCTCTAAGTTTCTCATACATTTTTGATGGCAAGAAAGTTGTGCTATATATAGTAAACAAAGAAGTGTAGCATGAAATCTTATTCACTTGGCACAATGACTTTTGGTGCACTGACTTGATAAAGCTGTTGAAAAAAACCATCTTGTGGCACACACTGCTGTACTGTGTTTCATTTCCTGCATATTACCAGTTTAAAATTTTTTTGATACTACCTTGTACTCAGCATAATACACTATCCTTCCAAAAGAAATTTGACACCTGTATTTGCAAAGTGAATTAGATAGTAATCATTTTTTAATAGCAAATTATGTATTCTAAACTGTGTAATATAAAACATGGGACCTTAGAGGTATCTGCCATTTACAGTCAATATGCCTTAATTCAAGGAAATCAGTATGAATATGGTATTATCATTGGTTCTCACATTAGAAGTTTGTTTGCTCATGATGTTTCTGCCAAAGAAAAGGTCACCAGATTAACAGAATTTTGTAATTACCAGATGGAGGAGAGAAAAAAGTAAGGATCAGGAATTATGCAAACCATCCATCATCTGTGAGAGAACTGGCCATCCATTTGCAGAAGAAATGGAAGAAAATACCATCTGAGATGTATCAGAAGTTTAGTGGAAAGTATGCCACATAGACTGTCAGCTGTCATTAAGGCCAAAACAAGTTCCATTAAGTATTAAAATTGCTTATAAAATACAATTTTTGATACTTGCATAAGTGTCCAGTTATTTTTGTAAGGATAGTATACATCAAAAGCTTTCATACAAACACATCCAGAAATCATACTAAAACTATACACCTCAGACAGTCATAGAAAATGAATGATACACACAAAATATACTGTGATTGAGCTATAATCACAAATTCCATTACAACAGATCAGATATCAAGTTCATTGACAAATGAAATGAAATCACATGCATCATAAACACTGTAAAACACCCACAAATTTAAAATACACTGAAAAAAATTAGTACTCAGAACTTTCCCATAAAATAAAGTCTTTATGGAGAATGGATATCAGATGCTACTTTATTAATTTATAATTATACTATAATGTAATATTAAATTATAAAAGTTTATAAAACTTCCTTACATTAATTATAGTTGATATTCCTGTATTTCGATGTTAGTTATTGTATTGTAAGTATTATTCCTTTATATTATAAAAATTTTTTTATACATTAATGTATTAATATAAATATAATATGCTATAATTGTTTTATATATTGTAATTATATACTGATAATTACAATATATAAAAGATATAATTTATTTTTAATACTTAATTGAATTAATTGAAAGTATAATAAAGAAAATGCATAAAAAAACCAAACATTTTGATTTGCATAAGATAAAATATAAAGATTGTAATGATTACAGTTTCATTAAAATATTTATGAATCATCAAAAAACTATATTGTAATATTGCAAAAAATTGCTTGCTTTTTTACCATATTATAATTTGATTAATGCATGACTTGATGACGATACTAGAATTTGAGGCGATAGTTTTTTGGTCATGATTAAAAGTTTTTCCTATGTTAATTGTTTCTAAATGATAATTACAGTTTGAAATTTTAATGTTTTTTTTTATGTAGTAAAGTTCAATGTTTTATTAATTAAGATAAGTTTTTAAATCTGTTAATATATGAATAAGTTCTTAGATATAATATCTATGATTAAAAATGAATTTAATTTATTTTTCACACTGTCTATGAATTTTGTATTAAGTTTTATGATAGAATGATTTGAATAATGAGACAATAAAAATAAAATAAAAAATATTTTTAATAAAAGAAATTAATGAGGAACTGGAGAAGGAATTTCAAAATAAAAAATCCACACTTTAAATTACTCCAGCACTAAATATTTAATGAACAAGAATGTTTTTGGTCCAGTTGATGGGTCTTCATCAGTTGTTGAACATATAGCAGTTATTGAATATACAAACATTAAATCAAGTAGAACATATAATTTACAATTTAGATTTATTTTTTAAATTTTATTTTAATATATTTAACTGTTTTTTCACTTAAAAACATTCTCAATTATATTATTCCAAAATTAATATGACATTTAATAACATTCATAAATAAGGATTCCTTAAATGAAATTAAAGGATGAAAGAAATCTGAAATTAAATACTTTTTCTAATTTTACTATTTTAAAATAAATAGTAAAATTTCATTAATCCATACTAATGTAGGAAGGAGCTGACCCAATTAAGGAATTATCTGAATTGATTAAGTAAAACTGTATTATTTAATTTGAATGAAAAATTTGAAATACACAATAGAGTACAGTGTTTCAAAATACTTCATACATGCAGACTCTCTATGATTTACAATAGTAAAAATGATTTATAATGTAGTCTCCTAAATTCTCTGACTTCATTCCTCTTGATTTTTATTTGTGGAGCATTTGAAGGAAACAGTGTATTACAGGGATGGCCAAACTGTGGCTCACAAGCCATATGCAGCTTTTCTAGACTCTTATTGTGGCTCTCACATACACAATTTTTATGAGCTTGATACAGACTATTTACATATATATGATATTTTGGTAAGTTTTTTACTATTATGTATTGTAATATACACAGAAATTGTATGGGAAATTTCCAACTTAACTTCAAACAGGCAACTGAAAGCTTAGATCATATCATGTTCATAAAGTTGAAAGAGGTAAATGATTACTAGTAATTTATGATGACTAGGTAAACAGTGATATTTGCTATAGAACAGTGATGATTATATTATTTTTAGTTGAAATACTAGATACTTATGGGTTAAGAGGAGGCCAGTCAGAAATAACGTTTTTTCCGAATAATGCAATTTTTTATTTGTCAAATTTAATAAAATTGTTAAATCAAACAATAAATTACGATTTATAAAGATATAACAAAATTTCACAAACTGTAATAATAAACCACTTGAATATGCAAATTGTTTTGTAGTGTATATGGCAAATAGGCAATATCTATCATCCTTATTGATTTTTTTTCATTTTTATAACCTTATCAGTAAATTTTCTTCTTTTTAGATTTAAATTTACTAGTCTATTGTTATTTTGATATTTCATTCAAAATCGCGACTTTGATCGCAATTTCCAACTGGTGTCCTCTTAACCCATAAGTACCAAATACTATAAACAGAGGATGCAGCTCTCCAATGGTCATTTCAATGGAGGATGTGGCTTTCATTAGCCTATATCTGATAGACAGTGTATGACTCCTATTGTGACAAGGTTTGACCACCCTTGTTGTATTACATGGAACATAAAATAACAACCATTTATAATGCATGTATTCGTATAATACCATGTTAATGTATGTTTATGTTGAGCAGGAGCATATCTGCACACACAGATATGCTCCTCAGTTAAATTGTGTTAATACAGAGCATCTTTTGTCAGTTACAAGTGAATCTTTTGTCATAATTGAACCCTTCACCTACATAATGAGACTTTGACTCACTTTATACTATCTATGAATAGCTCTAAACAAAGACTGAATCTAATGAACATGAACTATTGAAATGCATTGATAACTATGCAAATTGACTATTGAATCAGATATAATTTAGATTAAACAATCATTATTTGGATATTTATTTAATATTTTTACAACAATTGTCATAATAAAATTACATTTGGAGTGACAAGACTCAGATTAAAAAAATTTTCTATGATTATTATGTTTTTACTAATATAATTGAGAATAAAATTATAATAATATTACAAAAAAATAAATCAATATATTGAATGTAATTATTAGAATATATTTAGTAGATTGAATAGATTACTATCTAAATTATTTTAAATGGCATGAGAATTATAATGATAAAATAATTTATTTTTAATATAAATTTTTCAGAAATATTTGAAAGATATGTTAGAAAATGAAGAAAGACTTAAAGCACAGCAAGCAATAGAGGTACAATTTTGTTTTCATTCATTATAATAGCTTATTTTTTAAAATAAAATAAAGGCATATTTTATTTTTAACTTCATAAAATTTAAATTTTAAAATATTTCAGCCATAAAGTAAATAACTAAATATTAATAGATACATTTAGCAATATTTGGTCATATATGTACTGTACATAGAACTCAGGTCACTTTAACTTGTATTAATTCATATGAGTGAGGTCAGAATTGTAACCTGGTTGCAGCAATAGATTTGAAAATACAGATGAAAGTGTGTTTTAGGTATAGCAACAGTGATAGCTGAAAAAAACCTTAAAACACTTATTATGTTATACTCTGTCACATAGATATGTATGTATGTATGTGTTTACAGTGTAGGATGTAAAGAAACAAATTCCAAGAATAACAAGGTTGATAACAGTTATATGTGGCTAAAGAGCAGGCCACGAGAAAAGCGTGGACTTTTCAAGTTCACAGCAACCACTTATAATGATTGTCCTTGCACTTTGTTTATAGTCATTGCAAAGTCTACTATTATAGCCTAAGTTATATATTTCACCTGTTTAGTTGTAATTATTCTTGCAATGTATTCTAAAACGTCCATCATGTTTGATGCTTTCAATATTAAACATGATGGAAATTCAATAGGTTGATAGATGAATGTATGTGGTGACAAAACAGGTGGTGACAAAAATGCTTGTGTGACAGAGTATAACATAATGAGTATTTCAAGGTTGTTTCAGCAATCACTATTGTTTGTAGCTCTATTAAACACAATTCTATACAATTACTTGCTTGACTTGTATGGGTCCTTAATTGTCAAGTGGACACCAAATTTGGCAAATAGTGTTAACAATATGTTAACACTATTTGTCAAATTTGATGTTCACGTCCACTTTTGATTCAACATTAACTCTGGTGCCAACAGAGCTGGAATATGTGCAATATCCACTTGACAATTAAGGACCCATACAAGGCAAGCAAGTAATTGTATAGAATTGTGTTCAATAGACCTACAAGCAATTGTGATTGCTTAAACAACCTTGAAACACTCATTATGTTATACTCTGTCACACAATCATTTTTGTCACCACCTGTTGCAGTATCTATCGAACTATTGAATTTCCATCATGTTTGATATTAAAAGCATCAAACATGACGGAGGTTTTATGGTCACCCTCACGCAAACAGCCATACATGCAATAGGTGCAACCTGGTTGCAGCAACTGAGTTGACAGTCCTGTTTTCACCTTAAATTAAATTTTAGAAAACTAGATATAATCTTTAATAAATTTTTTGGTAGTGACATGAACTTTTAGATGCATATTTAGTACAGTTAATATATGGTATGCTTTTAAGAACATTACACACACATCTAAAGAATAATTAATGATGATAATTTTTAATTTCATAATTTATAATTCATAAATAGTTCTAATTTATGCAAATATTTTCATAAATTAAGACTATGTATCATATATAATATCATGATTATCCAGTATTCTGTTACATGTGTAGTACATGTAATGGAACAGAAAAGAAAAAATATTTTCAAATTTTTTTCCATACAGAATCTGTTTAATCCAAAATTTCTAGACAGGAAGCAACATCACATTTCTGCTTCTGGACTGTTTTTGGTCATTTAGAAATTAAGCTTAATTCTGTTACATAGCTAATAAATATCCTGAAAGAAAATTGCAAATAAATTTTGATTTCAGCATATTTTGATTATTTTATGTATTATATAAAATGAGTTCTAATGTAGCATTATCATTATTTATATTATAAAATTTTCATTGAAATATTTAAAAAACATTCATTCTAAAAATGATCACTTCATGATTAACCATAACTGATATTTATTAATGATTAAAGGTAGATTATATAAAGTTTTAAAATGCTTACATAATTTTTCTATGGGTAATATTTCTTAGAAAAACATCTAGAATATATCAGCTATATATATATAGAGCATATATCAGCTGTAATAAAATATGTAAATCATACAACTATTGAATAATGGATTTAAACTCTTTTCAACTTCTGCTTTCCTTACAGAGATTTAAATACAAATGTTTTCCTACTTATAAACTGGTTAGTTCCTGACATTTTGTTGTAAGTCAAAAATTTACACCTAGGAAGTACTGTACATTTGTACACAGAATAACCACATATTGTTAGTGTTTGATGCTTCAATATACTTAATGGAATTTATTATGCTTGTTTACCCACTTGCTACTCCTTAGTAGCAGGTATTTCAAATGCAGTTTTTTTTTTATCTAACACATTTAGTTTTATAATGTCAAGTTTAGTTTCCATGGTAATAGAGCCACACTTCTTGCATTTATATCCACTGAACTATTACATTTTGGATGAATTTTTGAAGCACTAATCTTAAATGTTTATAAAAATTGCAAACAATAGCAATAAATGCCATTATTCAAACATTCATAACTTTAATGCTTACTCACCAGTGGCAATGAAATGTCAGAATTCACACAAAAACGAAAAATGACGATATGCATTAGAAATAAATTCACATTAATTATTTATTACTGGCCAAAGACTGACTTCAATACTCTCCCATGACTGGCAAGATAACTTCAGAGTCTGTGCGAAATTTAAATTTTAGATGTATGGTCAAAATTAAACTGACTGTTCATAAGTAGGAAAACTCCTGTATTCAATTGAAAAAGTGTTAATAAAAAGAAATAATTTTATAATATTTTTGGTTTGATAAGAGTTTTAAAACTCTTTATACTCTTAAAAAATAAAACAGTTAAAGATTTTAAATCTTTAACTGTTTTATTCTTTAAGATAATAGTAATTTATTTCAGTTTAATGAGCTTCTTTTGTAAAATTACAGCCAACAATTGGTCACAGGGGACCTCAACCACCCATTGATCATTCTCGAATGGACATTGATACTTCTGATATCATTATCACTGGAAGTTCAACTACTCGTGTATCTCAGAAAGAAGTAAAAATTTTTCAAATCTAATTAATTAATTCTTTCTTTTTAATAATTTCTATAAAATAATTATATTATTATTAATTAATGAATTATATGATTTTAAAATATAATACATAACTAGAAAGATGACTAAACAAAAAGCATGATTTTTTTACGAAAAAAATTTAATAATTTTTGTATGAATTTTTAAAAGTTTAGTCAGTTTTATTTATTGTGTTGCTTGCACTGCAGCAAGGATTTAATTTAAGCTGATGACAATATTATGATAAGTATTTTTGATGGCTGAAGAATTACAGAATTATTAATTCTGTATTCTAATTATTCACCGAGTTTTATTACCTTTTTTATGTATGCATATAATACATTTAACTACTGACTAAGTTAATAATGAATAAGAGAGATTTAATTTTACTACTGATTGAGTCAGTAATGTTTAATATATTGCTGTTATGTAATACTACAGTGGTTTACTAATGATTGAGTTAATAATGAATAACAGTAGGTTTAATTTGTTTGTTTAAAGTATGGATTACTTGGAAGAACGTAAAATATAGTCTTAAAATTTATATTTTGCGTAAAGACAGTATTTCATTAAAATTCTTTTCAAAATTGAGAGATGAATTAGGAGCTCCTGAATTAATTTTTTTCAAGAGCTCTCTTGTACCTAAATGTAGCATGGAATTTGATTGTTCTTATGGGGTAGCCTTTAGTCTGAAGAAATCTTATATCAATAAAATTTTGCAGCATTATAATTATTTCAAATTTTACTGTGTATAATTAAAACTTGAAATAATTATATAAGCTTTCTTCTTTATTCTGCTTGTTAATTTAAGGAAGCCAATCTTTTTAAAAATTATAAGTTAATAGGTTGGCTTCTTTAACAAGCAGAATAAAGAGGAAAAGTATTAACTATTGTGCCAAGTTTTATAAATTGTGATTAATTATATAGGTTTAATATAGATTTGTTCTTTATTTTGAGCCATTCAGTAAATAAAATATACATCATTAATTTATTGGATTTATATTTGCAGTCTATAAAAGTAATAAGCATTTATTTTGTCGAACAGAAATATGCAGAAAAGTTACTTCTGCGATACAGTCAGCGTTGGGTGAAAGAATTTAGTAGAAAGCGACTCGATTTGAATCTTCCATTGCATCCTGATGGATCCGAACTATCTTGTCACCCGTCTCCTCCTCGTCACTGTCATAATGCTCGGTGTCCCTGCCAGTTCATTGAAGAGCATCTTCGCTTCAAACCACAAAAGAAAACATGCAATATCAGGGATTTATTTTCATAAAATAAGAGATAAATTCTTTAATTCAGTTATCTTTCATAAGGTAATTAATATATTATAAGTAATGGAAGGAAATATCTAACTGGGTTATTTTGAATTTTTACTATTATTATTATTGTTATGCATCAAATTGTGCCTTATAATTCCATCCATAGTATAATGGGATTACTAAATCATATGGCTTGAATAATTGGATGAGATCTAGGAAAAATATATGCTCATTTTGTGTGTTTGCATGTGTGATAGTTGATTACTAGTAAATTCTTTTAAGATATATAGTTGCAAATTTTACTTATGGTAGTATGTGGGGTGTTCAAAAAGTTCCCAGAAAGTTATTATTTGTAAACAGAATGCTACATTTATAATTAATTTGTATAAGTGTAAACTTGTTGAGATTTATTTTATCAGGTATTCGTGTCTAGCCCCATCAGACTTTTTTTATTCCCAAATTTAAAAAACAGGCATTAAAGGTGTTTGCTAGCAGTTGAAGATCAAGTGAAACATTTTGTAGTTCGGTGGCTAGAATCAAAAAGTACTGACTTCTACTGGAAGTGTTTAGAAGGATGGCGACACCTTATGGAAAAATGTTTTAACTTAATTAAATGGAACATAAGTTAAAAAATAAAGTGCTAAATTCAATTTTTTGTCTTCTTATTTACATTTTCCAGGAGCTTTTTGAATACCCATTGTTTAAATTAGTCATAAATCTATATTAACAAATTCATTATTAGAAATTTTGTAATAATGAATTTCAATTTTATTCCATTCATTAATTTCTGTAACTTAATGAAAACAAAAATTAGCAATTTATAATATTCAAACATTTTAAACAATATTTATAAATGTAAAGAATATTTACATTTATAAATATTCTTTATGTAAGAATATTTTAATTTTCAATGCAATTTTCTGATTTCAAAACACATGATGTGATATATTGTTTTTTTTTTCTAGTTTTTGTGCAACATACTATTCTATATTGTAAAATATTCATTTACTTAAAAATAACAAATGCAATTTAATGAATTTAATACAATTTAGAATAGTATCTTCTTGTTTAAATATTTTGTGATATATTTAGCATTATTTGTTTATTCGTTTATACAAAGTTGAAAAATTTATGCAGAATTTTGTAAGTTGAAACAAACATTCAGCAAAGTACACTTGCTGAATAACTGACAAAGCAATCAAAAAATAATTTCTGACTCCCTTTTAAATTATTTGGCAAAGAAGTCTGCTCCTAATAATCTATAAAAAGGAACAGATAAAATTATTATTTGATTAAATAATTGCTCTCTAACTAAACAATGTATTATTTTGTTTCATTTACTCCTTTATTAAGCTTTTTAAAAATATTTAAATTAACTCGGAAAGGTTAGGAAAGAAATACTGATAAACATTTTTGGATCTCCTTTTGCTTATTCTTCATATCTAATTTGATGTTGTTATTCTTTTCAGAGTTAAAAATAGAATATAGATTATAATAGAACATAGATCGTAGCATTCTAATATATACTATATTTTTAAAAGCATTATAGTTTTAAATATATAAAGTTTTTGAATTTTTTTTTCTCACTATGGCATCAATAAATCTAGTGGGTGGAGGTTTGAGTAATGTAATAGGCAATGCATTTGCACAGTATACAGAAATTGCAGATTCAAGTCCCCTTCTGGCTTGATTTTTTTCTTCCAGAGATTTCTAAATTAAAAATTAATATGAGATGGTGACATTATATTATTTTTAGTTGAAATACTAGATACTTATGGGTTAAGAGGACGCCAGTCGGAAATAGCGTTTTTTCCGAATAATGCAATTTTTTATTTGTCAAATTTAATAAAATTGTTAAATCAAACAATAAATTATAATTTATAAAGATATAACAAAATTTCACAAACTGTAATAATAAACCACTTGAATATGCAAATTGTTTTGTAGTGTATATGGCAAATAGGCGATATCTATCATCCTAATTGATTTTTTTTCNTTTTCCAGGAGCTTTTTGAATACCCATTGTTTAAATTAGTCATAAATCTATATTAACAAATTCATTATTAGAAATTTTGTAATAATGAATTTCAATTTTATTCCATTCATTAATTTCTGTAACTTAATGAAAACAAAAATTAGCAATTTATAATATTCAAACATTTATTTTAAATGTAAGAATATTTTAATTTTCAATGCAATTTTCTGATTTCAAAACACATGATGTGATATATTGTTTTTTTTTTCTAGTTTTTGTGCAACATACTATTCTATATTGTAAAATATTCATTTACTTAAAAATAACAAATGCAATTTAATGAATTTAATACAATTTAGAATAGTATCTTCTTGTTTAAATATTTTGTGATATATTTAGCATTATTTGTTTATTCGTTTATACAAAGTTGAAAAATTTATGCAGAATTTTGTAAGTTGAAACAAACATTCAGCAAAGTACACTTGCTGAATAACTGACAAAGCAATCAAAAAATAATTTCTGACTCCCTTTTAAATTATTTGGCAAAGAAGTCTGCTCCTAATAATCTATAAAAAGGAACAGATAAAATTATTATTTGATTAAATAATTGCTCTCTAACTAAACAATGTATTATTTTGTTTCATTTACTCCTTTATTAAGCTTTTTAAAAATATTTAAATTAACTCGGAAAGGTTAGGAAAGAAATACTGATAAACATTTTTGGATCTCCTTTTGCTTATTCTTCATATCTAATTTGATGTTGTTATTCTTTTCAGAGTTAAAAATAGAATATAGATTATAATAGAACATAGATCGTAGCATTCTAATATATACTATATTTTTAAAAGCATTATAGTTTTAAATATATAAAGTTTTTGAATTTTTTTTTCTCACTATGGCATCAATAAATCTAGTGGGTGGAGGTTTGAGTAATGTAATAGGCAATGCATTTGCACAGTATACAGAAATTGCAGATTCAAGTCCCCTTCTGGCTTGATTTTTTTCTTCCAGAGATTTCTAAATTAAAAATTAATATGAGATGGTGACATAATGATTAGTAATAAATCTAGAAAATCCAAAAAATGTGAAGAACGAATTTAAACTTGTAAATTTGAGTGCATTATCCGTCCACTAGACAGACTTAAAATGGAAATACTTTTCAAGTTAAAATGTAAAAATATATTTTATATTAGAACATTATGAACTATCTTCCATTATAACCTGCACTCCATTTTGAACTGAAAGGAACAGCAATGTTGAATTAGATCTGAAGAAGAAGCAAAGAAGCTTTAAAAAACTGTTAATATGTGTCCTGCTGATGTGTTTTCATATTCTTAAAAGAAAAAAAAAAGATTTATTTTGATAGTAACTTCCTAATTTTACTTCATTGCAATAATGTTTTAACTCTACATTATTAATACATATTGTTATATTTTTCTTGTAAATTTTTCCTTTTTTTCACATAATAAATAATATAACATATCATTAAAGAAACATTTAATGTTCTTTGTGTTCAAACTATAAGACCAAAAACTTGAAAAATTTAATGGGGAAAAATATATTTTTAAATTATTTTATGGATGTTATTCTTCTAAACCAAATCTATAGAATAGAAAATACTGTATTTAGAAATGTAAATTACTGGATAAATACTAGATTTAAACAGCTTTTAATTAAAATTGTTGTATGTTTATAATATATTATTCTCATATTTTTATTCTCATAAAAAATTTAAAAATAATTGAGAGTTATGTAAATTATTCTCTTACTATTCAGCAATTATCTAAATTGTCTGTATGTTAATTCCATTATGTCTGAAATTCTTCTAGCTACGTTCTTTTTCTAGTAATTATAGTATACATTTATCTTAATAATAAGTAATATAATGTGTATTATATTATTTAATATTAAGACAAGTTTATATATAAATCTTTAAGAAGTGTCATATCAATTTGAATAAAATAAAATGAAATATTTATAAAAAGTTATTATTTTCTTCAGTTTAAAAAATGAAAATCATAATTAATGCTAATAATCAAGTTTATTAAAGCTTTATTTTAATTTTGATGTTAATCTAATGTAAAATATTGAATGATTTTGTATAAATAAAATTAATAAAATATTTAACTTCTTATTTATTATTTTTGTCAAATTTTTGAAATTTGACAAAATTAATAGATAAGAAGATAAATATTTTATTAATTTAATTTTATTTTATTATATCCAAATTATAAAATTAAAATATAAGTATAATTAAGGCAAGTATTTGTTATTTAAGTATAATAATCACATCATTAATAAGATTTTTAAAATATTTCACATTTATTCAGAAAAATTTTTCTCGCTTGCTTATCTAGTTAATCATTTTATATAGTTAATCATATATTAATTCTGTATACAGTAGATTGATTTGTAATCAACAAATAGACTATATAAATGTTTAAAAATTTAGAAAATATTTTCTTTAATTTTTCAGTTTTTGGTTGTTAAAAAGTAATAGTAATAATAACAATAATATTACAATATTTTGTTAGCAATATTTGACTAAATGTTTAAACAAATAAGTTCCCCTTAACACATATATATATACATGTGTTTGTAAGGAAAACTTATTTTGTTAATGTTGTTTTCTCTACAAAATTTCTTTTGTACCGAATAATGTTGAAGGATTTTGTTTTCAATTTTTATAACGTAAAAATAAGAGTTTGCAATAATAATTGCATTAGCAATAGCAGTAAAATAAATCAAAAATTATAATCAAAATATAAAGAGTGATCTTATTTTAATTTATTATCTGTGATGATTATTAAAAGAAATAATCGATTATAATATTTTTATTTATTATTTTTTTAAATTTATATTTGCTTCGTTAATACTTTTTATTATTATTTTATGTTTAGTTTACTCTAAATTATTCACTTTGTTTTATTTTTAAATTTAATATTTATGAGATTTAACTTAACTTTTTTTTTTCCACGAACTCCACAATTATATTCATTAAGCTAATTATTTCCAGTTGAGTTGTTTTAATAATAGATGAACTGTTGTTATCATTAAGGTAAGTGTTTTTAAAGAATCTATGTAAAAATATCTGTACATAAAAATAGTGATAAAAGCTGAAACAAGATAATTTAGCACCAGAAAATACATCAAATTATGAAGAGATTTTTATTTTTCTGCTTTTCTAATGAGATATATACTAAAGATTTTGTGAAAACATATTATGCAAATTGCAAGTTAGATAGTAATTATTCTGCTCTTTAATTTTGTCCTATCTGAAAAATCATTGAATTTAAAAAATGTTAAGTGTTTCTAACATCTGGTGCAAGATATCTGGATTGTTGAGGTAGTAAATATTAGCCTACCACACTATGGGGTCCCACCCACTATGAAGTTTATATTGCTTGTTTGGAAGTTTTTATGGATCTAGATACATTAGGCCGTGTCACTCTGGCCACGGCCATGGCCATCTAGATACATTAGATGGCCACTCTGTTGTGAGCCTAACCAAACTATGATTGGCATGGAAAAACTCCTTTTAGTATAGGGCAGAAAGTTTAAAAGATAAAGAAAGAAATATGCCTAACAGTGTGTCTTTAAATAATATTATTTTCAGTAATATAACTTCACAAAATTTTTAGCATTTGTATCTGTTTAAAGAAAGCTTAAATAATACAAAGTTTCTTTATATTTTATATTTTTATAGCTAAAGCATCTTTGGCTGGTATTGTTATTTTTTGAACCTTCCTATACATAAATACATATACACTCCTGCAATGNAGTATACAGAAATTGCAGATTCAAGTCCCCTTCTGGCTTGATTTTTTTCTTCCAGAGATTTCTAAATTAAAAATTAATATGAGATGGTGACATAATGATTAGTAATAAATCTAGAAAATCCAAAAAATGTGAAGAACGAATTTAAACTTGTAAATTTGAGTGCATTATCCGTCCACTAGACAGACTTAAAATGGAAATACTTTTCAAGTTAAAATGTAAAAATATATTTTATATTAGAACATTATGAACTATCTTCCATTATAACCTGCACTCCATTTTGAACTGAAAGGAACAGCAATGTTGAATTAGATCTGAAGAAGAAGCAAAGAAGCTTTAAAAAACTGTTAATATGTGTCCTGCTGATGTGTTTTCATATTCTTAAAAGAAAAAAAAAAGATTTATTTTGATAGTAACTTCCTAATTTTACTTCATTGCAATAATGTTTTAACTCTACATTATTAATACATATTGTTATATTTTTCTTGTAAATTTTTCCTTTTTTTCACATAATAAATAATATAACATATCATTAAAGAAACATTTAATGTTCTTTGTGTTCAAACTATAAGACCAAAAACTTGAAAAATTTAATGGGGAAAAATATATTTTTAAATTATTTTATGGATGTTATTCTTCTAAACCAAATCTATAGAATAGAAAATACTGTATTTAGAAATGTAAATTACTGGATAAATACTAGATTTAAACAGCTTTTAATTAAAATTGTTGTATGTTTATAATATATTATTCTCATATTTTTATTCTCATAAAAAATTTAAAAATAATTGAGAGTTATGTAAATTATTCTCTTACTATTCAGCAATTATCTAAATTGTCTGTATGTTAATTCCATTATGTCTGAAATTCTTCTAGCTACGTTCTTTTTCTAGTAATTATAGTATACATTTATCTTAATAATAAGTAATATAATGTGTATTATATTATTTAATATTAAGACAAGTTTATATATAAATCTTTAAGAAGTGTCATATCAATTTGAATAAAATAAAATGAAATATTTATAAAAAGTTATTATTTTCTTCAGTTTAAAAAATGAAAATCATAATTAATGCTAATAATCAAGTTTATTAAAGCTTTATTTTAATTTTGATGTTAATCTAATGTAAAATATTGAATGATTTTGTATAAATAAAATTAATAAAATATTTAACTTCTTATTTATTATTTTTGTCAAATTTTTGAAATTTGACAAAATTAATAGATAAGAAGATAAATATTTTATTAATTTAATTTTATTTTATTATATCCAAATTATAAAATTAAAATATAAGTATAATTAAGGCAAGTATTTGTTATTTAAGTATAATAATCACATCATTAATAAGATTTTTAAAATATTTCACATTTATTCAGAAAAATTTTTCTCGCTTGCTTATCTAGTTAATCATTTTATATAGTTAATCATATATTAATTCTGTATACAGTAGATTGATTTGTAATCAACAAATAGACTATATAAATGTTTAAAAATTTAGAAAATATTTTCTTTAATTTTTCAGTTTTTGGTTGTTAAAAAGTAATAGTAATAATAACAATAATATTACAATATTTTGTTAGCAATATTTGACTAAATGTTTAAACAAATAAGTTCCCCTTAACACATATATATATACATGTGTTTGTAAGGAAAACTTATTTTGTTAATGTTGTTTTCTCTACAAAATTTCTTTTGTACCGAATAATGTTGAAGGATTTTGTTTTCAATTTTTATAACGTAAAAATAAGAGTTTGCAATAATAATTGCATTAGCAATAGCAGTAAAATAAATCAAAAATTATAATCAAAATATAAAGAGTGATCTTATTTTAATTTATTATCTGTGATGATTATTAAAAGAAATAATCGATTATAATATTTTTATTTATTATTTTTTTAAATTTATATTATTGTATTGTAATTAATTTTAATTTATTCTCTTTATATTTTTTTGAGGATTTTTTTTATATATAGCATAGTTTGTAAAGCATAGTAGATAAGGAAAATTTTTATGGATTATACCATAATCTCTTTTACCACAATTGAAAAACATACCAGGTATTAGCAAAATACAGGATGTTCTGCTCGAAAGTACCCAGTTTTAATTTGCTATAAAAAAATGAATGGGTTAAGATAAATAAGAGCAAAAGGGGGAATCTGGTGGGAAAACTTATCAAGTTTCATAAAGATTCTTTTGTATTGTAAGATGGTGCAGAAGTCGAACCATGAGCATTATTGTCCTGTCATGGTTTTATCACAGGTGAAAGCGCAGGTCATGGTCTGGTGTTCCTGATAGCATGGCTGACTAGATCCACTCACCTTAGATATCTTTCTGTGGGGCTATGTGAAAGATCTGGTTTATGCAACTTTATTCAGAGGCCTTCAAGATCTTTGGGAGTGCATCATCACAGCCGTCTCCACTATGAGACAGGACATGCTGCAGCACACATAACAGGAAATTGCCTATTGCCTTGATGTTGTCACTGTGACTGATAGAGATGTGGTGATTTTTTTCAATGAAATTTGGTGAGTTTTTCTCTCATATAAGATCATTGGTGAACTTACATCTTTAACCATTAATTTTTTGTATCCAATTCAAATTGGGTACTTTCGAGCAGAACACCCTGCACAATAAAATATCACTAGATCTGCAATTTATAATCTCTAAAATATTAAAAAATCTGCTTGCTTTGCTGATAATTGAAGCATTTTTATGAATTTTATGCAGTCCTTTTTGTATACAATCTGCCGTTAAACATTTAAGCTTGTATTAGAATATTTGCTATTGCAAATATGTATTCAGAAAGGAGTTTTCTAATTATATATTATTCTTTTTACATTTTAGCTATTTATTAAATATTCAATTTATAAAAGTATTAAGAATTAGGCAGCTAAATGATAGGTATTGATCATAAAAAGAAGGTTGTCCATATTAAAAAAATATTTTTTGTCTTCCAGGTTTAATACATGATTAAATTAATATATATTTAAAATATACAAAAACTAAACTTTAAAACTTTAAATTTGAATTTTCTTCTTTCCTGTGTATTCATAACAAAGATATATATATATATATATATATAAAATCAAAATTTTGTTTCTAAAATAATGTACAATTGATTAAAACCATTTAAAAATTCATTCTTTTAATAAAATATATAAATATAAATTGCTAGTTTTTATTATTTTGATATATCTTATATTATACAATTTTAGAGTTTGTGTTTGTTGTGCTGAAGTCCAAAGTACCTGTAGATTTTTAGCATTTGAATGTTACTTTGCAGAAAATGGTACATTGACTACAGCATTCATGATAAACATTGGTACAGGGGTTTTTCTATTTAATATTGTTAAATATTCATAAAAATCATTTATAAAATAATTGTATTTAGTGTGAATGATAATCGGAATAAATGAATATCATGAAAATATCTTTGTATCACTTCCATTTAGTTTATAAAACTTATTAGGTTCATGTGGCATAAGGTTCTTATCTAATAATGTTTATTCAAAAGAAAAATAAGTGTATGAGTAGATAGTTATATATAAATATGCAAATAAAACATTTTGGGAATAACTTGTTGGTGTAAAATATATTTTATATGCTGTTAAGCTTATGACAAACGAAGCGCATACAACCGGAATTTGTATGAATTAGTTTTGTGTACTTCGTTTGTCTTATGTTCGTAGGTGTTTTACAAAGATTGTTATTGGGATGATACTTATTTTCAAATACTTTGTTGCAGTAGTAATGTTTTTGAATAGACACGGCAATACATATGATAATTAAATTGTTGTAAATGCTAATAAAACTAATGAACTCAAATATGAGGTTGTGAACATTGTTAACATTATAGACCCATATTTTGCAGATTTATTAAATTTTAGAATATATATACAGTATATATATGTTAATCATTAAAAGAAAAATAAACAAGAAAACTTTTTAAAATTATTTAAAATTAAAAATTAGTTTGGAGTGTTTTTAATTTAATTAAAGAAAATGGTTTAAAAGTTACGTTAGTTGAATCGTGTAGCTCCAGACGTATTTAAAAGCCGTGCTCCAGCAATTCTGCAAAATAAATTAGGTCTCTAATTTTTAAAATCATTTATTTGTAAAGGAATTTTTTGGTGCTATTAATTTTTTATAATAAGGAAAGCTATGTGTAAAATGCAATACCTTGATTTTTATTTAGTGCAAAATGTTTTAATCTAGAATGTTTTGTAATACAAAAAATTCTTTATTAAGAAAATGTACTTTAAAATACTTGTTAATTGTTTAATAAATAGATGATTGGTTATATTATTTTACATGTCTAAGTATCTTTTTTGAGTTTCAGGTCTTTCAGTAGGAACATGAAGTTTGCCATTTTGCATCATAAAGAACATCACAGATTACTTTACACTTAAATTGGTCTGTAACATTTACAATTAAATTAAATACAGTTAATTACAATTTATTTACAATTAGAATTTTATAAATGACGACATAGATCAGTGAACCTTTTGATGAAGATTTGATTACATATAATTAAATCTCTTTCAGTAGGAACGTGACGTGACACAAAGAATGAAATGCGATAAGTAAAATAGCACAATATCTGACACAAAAATCTGAAATTAAAATAAATTATTTTCTTTGCCTGACACTTACATAATTTTGATTAATTTCCTGGAGATTGGAAAAACAGTTGACGGCAACAATTATATAACTATTCAGAAGAAACTCCATGAAATTATGAATGGAAAAACCTAGCAGGAAACTAACCAAAATCTATCACACTTCACTATAACAATACATTAGTATTGTTTGTCACAAATTATATTTATTACAGAAAGTGTTTCACAAATTATATTTGTAACATCATATCACTCATATTACATACATAAATGACATTCTGTTAGTTTGGAAACATTCAATCAAGAGCTTATAAAATTTAAGGCCTTCAAATGTTTATTTCTTACCACAGTATTATAAGATAATATACTTTATCAAAGTGAATTTAAATAGTTTAAACCCAATTGCATTTGAGCCTTTTGCTCATCTTCAAGAATGTAACAATGATACAGAAAACTCTACAAAATGAAATTTAATTAGTTTCACTGTAGCTAATTTAATGAAGTAAGCAATATTTCTTTAATGGTGATTAACAGTTCTCTTATATCTGGTTAATGGCTTGTTAACTGAGCTGAAAACTTATTCACCATTAAAGGTATGTTGCTTACTTTGTTTTACAGAAACAAAAACATTGTAAATTTCAAAAATATTCCAAATAACTAAAAGATTTGAGTTAAACATTATTGTTTTAGAATTGAATGAAAGCAGATGAATAGCCAGAAAGACTTGAGAATGCTTGCATTTAAATGTTTAAATTCACTCTGGTAATGAATGCTATCTTATAAAATTATAGATTTTTGATTTTATAGTTGATAATGGATAAGGAATCTGCAAAACACTAATTCTGATTTGATAGTCTGTAGACAGACTTTTATTTAAGGCAATGAAAAATTATAATCTGGAATTGAAGAAAAGTAAATTAGAAAACAAAACACAATTTTCTATTTTGTTCTGAATGATACAGATTCAGTGATAGAAAGTTTTTTTTTATCATTCTATGGGTACTAAGATCCTTTTTTCATGCCTATTGTGAATTTGACTATCCCCACAATAGGACAATTGGAACAGATTTGTGGTGAGGAACAGAGTCCAACATGTCCGGATCAAAACCATTCATGAAAATTTTCAAGAATTTGGCCTGGCACCAAATGCAGATCTCCAGAATGACTAACTGTCTTTGTTGTCTGCTTGTCATTAGATTTTTTTATAGTGGTAACATATATATCATATCAATAAACATTAATTTAATTAACAATACAAAAACAACACATTCTATAAAAAGCAATAAATATTTTAATATATGAAGAATACGAAAATGTATTTTGCAAATTACAGCATTTGTCAAGATATGTCATCGTCTTCATGAGAACTAGCTACTGTATATTTGCGCAGATAAGATGAGGTATAAATTCTCTTCAAAGTTTAATAGTTTTAGCATATATCTGTCCTATAAGATGACCCCGAAACTATCAACAGCCTATGAATTTAGTTTAGATCAGCAATCAATATCTGGATAATAATACTGTATAGCGTATACGGAATTATGTCCTATCGTATTATCGTAGTCGTTGGGCTTGAGTTACACAGACTATTGCGCCCCATGGTGGTGAGAGATGGCGAAAGTAATGTTTTCCTCAATAATTATAGGTCTGCTTGTAGACGGTGAAAAAGGTGATCATACTTTGTATACAAATCTCGATGGGCGTGAATTTGAGGCAATTGCTTATCTTGAAGATTTTGTGATGAATGATATTGTTATTGTTTAGAATTTTTTTCCTAACGGGTTCAAATCGATGACAGTTATCCAACCAATGTATCGTTGTATCCTGTTCTGTCGGGCAGAAGGTGCAACGATCAGTATTTTTCAAGTTATGTTTATGGAGGAAGGAGTTAGTGATGAGGGAATTGGTCCTGGCTCAATGTATCAGGATAGTAGTGTAACGATCCATATAGTCCATGACGGGGATGTGTCTGCCGGTGATGAGCCATTGATAGTCTGTATGGTTGGGAAAGTTATACCATTTGCTGTTTGATTTCGGTGTTTATAATGCTGATGTAATCTTCCAGAGTAATATAATGGGTTTTCTTGGTGTCGTATGGCTGACTCTTAACAAGTTTGTCCGCTTGTTCGTTTATGGTTATCCCTTTATGAGCTGGGGTCCAAACGAGGCGCGTCTGTAGTTTGTCTTTATTGCGTCTGTTGATGAGGCTTATGATGTTGTGGATGATGGAAGAAGTGTCCTATTCGTAATTTTTCAAATGAACAAGTTTTATTTTCTTGCATCTGGTAGCACTGCCTTGCTATTCTTGCAAACATTTCCACTGATTCAGCCATTCGGGTAATGACCTTGACTATTCACAAAAACATCATGTGGGATATTCTATTTTGTGGACATACCCTACTCTCTACTAGTAAATAATTATGGTTTTTCCGTTTTTTTATAATGATTTTAATTTTTGGGGGTCTTTTATGATTCAACTAGCATCTTATCTGGGCAAATATATGGTATTTATTATTATAAGAAATTGTCAAAAATTTAACATTTATTATACAGATATAAGAAAAAATATTCTGTTTAAACATATATATATATATTTTCCATAACTCAATCTTTGGCTCAGTATAAATTACAGGCATATAGTTTAAAACACATTAAAATCTGATTGTATCATAGTGTAAAAATGCAAAGATCTGTAAATATAGTAATCATAGAATTATATCATCAAAGTCTTGTTTTAAATTTATAATTTTATTAAATGAATGTAAATTGTTGAAGAAAAAGCATAAGTGAGAAATTTTATTAATTTCATTATAAATACTTTCAAAATGCATTTCTAGTAAAATCTCTCTATAATTGGTGTTGAAGATATATTATGTGCAAAGAGTCTTGTCTATTAGCATTATTATTATTATTATTATTATTTATAATTTAAATTCACTAAATAATAATATAAAGGATAATAAAAAAAAACAAAGTCTGAATAATATAGGCTTGATCTGTTGATAAATACTGTATAGGCTTAAATTATTGGATTACTTTTGGAATTTATTAATTAAATTAGCCGTAATATAGCTTGAAAACATCTGACAATTTAGGCATATACTTAGAAAACAAAGGATTAAACACAAACAAACTTTATATACATACAGTAAAACCTGTCCAAAACAGAATCTTAATTAAACATAAACTTGCCTAACAGGAAAACTTCTTAGTGATGCATCAATTTTGTGTGTTTAAAAAAAAACCTGCTAAACCAGAAAAATATTTGGTACCATGCAAGTGTGGCTTACACATGTTTCACTGTATATAAAACCAACCCTCAAAACCAAAAATGTTAAGTATCATTTCAGTATCAATAAGAAATTGGTAGTAGAATATAATTGTTTTAAGTCTGTTTGTTATAACTTTAAGTCATGGGTGTTTGTAGAAGGGACAAACAGGGCACTTGCCTCTTCCTGGAATTGAGTAAAAAATTTCATGAATTTTAATCATAAATGTGATTGAGATATGTAACCTTACACCCTCAACCATGGGATGCTTTGTCTTTTTGTATTGATGTGATATCTATTCTGTAATTTATTTGTGCAAAACTCAGAAAAATTAAATAAAAATTTATTGATGTAATTACTTATCTCCAACCTTCCCCACCCAGAGAATTTTCTGCAAACATCCATGCTTCAAATATATCTTCCTCATGCAATAATTTTCTTTTAAAAATCATGAACAAAGCTTAAAATCTAAATAAATTATACCATTCTATTTAACAAAAATCATTGTTAAAAATAATTTTAAATTTTCAACAAACATTGTGTCAATTTCCCATTTTAGCAATTGGAAAAAAAAAGTCTTGTTGTAATTTGTTGTTTGAATTATGTGCAATGTAAAAATCCTTGCAATATTCTGTGATAATTTAAAGTCATTTAAAGCACTATTATTTTAACAGTGGGGTATAGGCTTACAAAATAAAATATAGTTGCAGATTCATCTTCGAGTAGTGCTATGTCCCTGAATCAGATTACTTTGGTTGAGCTGGCAGTAGAAAAGGAGATAATGAAACACCTACAAGCCTTTATCTCCCTCACCTTGAGAAATACACCCTTTCTATTGCCAATTCAAGTGAAATAATGACTGATCTTCGAGACATAATACTACCTGATAACAAATTTGAAACTACATTTGAGTTTGCAAGTGTATATTTCACTATTAAACTTTAGCTTTGCTTTTGCATCCTTATATATTTCTATCCTATATTCCAAATTCTGTCAATCTCTCCACTATCTAAAAACTTATGAACCTAACATGTTGCTCATCCTTTATCACAGTTTTAATACTGTACAGTTTTAATTTCTTGTGTATTTTGAGAACATTAAGCTGCATACTATTTATTCTTAAAACAATATTACTGCATTCTCACTGAGTATTTTATAAATTCATAAAATTTTCATTGTAAATCATTGAGAAAACATTTCAAGGTAATATGTAAAAAAAATTTAGAACTTTAATATTGCAGATTTATATCCAGAAAATTAAATTAAATCTGCAATAATTTATTTCATAAATGCAATATCTAATAGTAAGAATGAATGAATTTGAAATTAAATGGCTGAATTCTGTTATCCTATCAAATGCCTTGTTACACATTTAAAGCAACTAATTTGTTTACTGAAACAGATTTTCATTTAATGCAGAAATTTGATTGGTTGATCATTATAAGACGTTTAAATTTCAAAACCTTTTGAAATATTTTTAAATAATTCCCGAAATGTTTATTAAATTAATAATAAAAATTAAATTAAAAGTTATTTTTCAATTTATTTAATTTTATTACGAAATATTAATAAAATATATTTGCATATTCCTCCGACAGGTGTCGGTCTATAACAATTTTGATTTAAAACCGTAATATTAGGTAAAATCATATATACATATGAACATTAATTATTATACAATTATTATTTTAGTAAATAAAAGAAACATTAAATATTGAATAACAAAAGTATTGTATGCTTATATCGAAGAAGATATTTAAAAATAGATTAAATAAATTGTCAATGTATAGGAAAATAAGATTGACGATAATGGAACGAAATATAAATCCGCGGAGGGCGCTCCGGTAGCGATTGGAGTCCAGCTGTTGATAGAAGTCGGTGCACATGTTAGTTGGATATTCGCCATTGTGAGGACGGTCGGCGCGTGTGAAGGGTTTTGTCGCAAACTCCTTAACACCCATGAAGGATTCGACAAATTCGGCAGAATCATGGATGTCTGGTGTCAAATTAGGAATCGTCAGATTAGGCAGAGCTGCGGGAAAGGTAAGAATTCTTTGTGTTTGTGTGACGTTTCAGTCGAGCTCAACCACTACTCGACCATGTCAACTTTCACAATCGAAAGATGCAAATTAAATCCGGACGAAGGAAAAATTCATGAAAGAGAAAGCTTTATAACACACTATAATTATTCTCTAGACTAACTGATAATGAAAATGTCAAAGGTTGCCAATTGATTTTCCTAATAATTTATTTTTTTTCTGGGGAAGAAGGAAAAAAAACTTCTTGTCGGTCTGTAGACCGGATTCAATCGCTGAAGTTCGTGTGTGCCCCCCTCTTCTAGTTTAAAGTTTCCGGCCAGTTTGGGCCGCACCCCGTCCGGGGTCACGGCTCTCCCTCTTGACCGAAGTTGAACAAAGAAAAATCGAACAAAGAGATGCTTCCTCAACTTTAAAAACGCTTTCGGTGGAAATAAATTTTTTGTTTTGTTTTTTTCTGAAGTCGTTAAAGCGTACGGATATCTATCATTATCCTCTATTGTTTAGTCTAGTTAAATGTGCGACGCGAGGGTCTACATTTAAAAATGATTGTTTAGTAATTTTGTAAATAACCTTGCAAGAAAAATGATGTGGGGGCCCAGGAAGTATGTTAAGTGATTGGGATGAAAACATACTGTTTACAAAGTTGCACAGTGAAGTTTTTAAATGTGCTGTGAAGGAATAACACTATAAAAGTAAACATTATTTGGGAAGTTGACCATTATAACAAATAGGTAATAACTCAGAAATTCATTTGAGTATTACTTCACATAAATCTGGAATCCTTCCAAGTGTTAAGGAAATTGATATTTTCCTTGTTTTTCATAGAGTAATTTTCTGCTTTTTACTTGATTTATTAAATCCACTGATTTAATCTTTCTGCAGGGACATTATTAAGGAAAGTTGATAATTATTCCATTTATTAAAAAAAAAAATGCTTGTAATTTCATCAAGAATGACATTCTTGTTTTCATTTGTAAGTCTAGTTGTTATAAAATGAAAACCTAATACCTTATTTAAACAATATAAAGTTTGAAATATGATAAAGGTTGCTGTAATTCCATGAGGTGATATTAGATGTTTAAAATTGCTAATACTATTTTATAATATATATAAAAAGAACATTTTTAATGCTAGCATAAAATTCCACATCTTATAAATTATAAATGTTGGAGTAAATAATTGAGTGACACAATGCAGCTTATCTAGGTTACTTTGACTAGCAATGATTAAATTTCTAGTAATTTCTATTTTTATGTATTTTAATTTTTGATGACATAATTTGCGCTTTATTGTAGTAGTAAATATTTATTTAAAGAAAACACATGCAAGATGTCTGCATACAAAATGCTACTAGAAAGTTGTATTGCAAAAGCAAAATAACAGGAATAGCAATTTTTGGTTCGTAGAAGAGTAACAAATTTGTAGGCTCGACAACCTAATTTAGCATTAAAATAGTAAATTTAGTTTTTCGGCAGTTATTTCCAGTGCAAATGCTTTGGAAGGAGACTTGTTTCAAAAACCCAATTTGGCAGATCGGTTCTATTAAATAGAACAGTTTATAGTAACTAATTTGGTAGGTCAGCCTCCTGAACTAAACAATGCGGCAACAGACTTTGCAAATTGTTAAACAGTATTATTGCAATAGATGTAGTTTATATAATGTAATTAAATTAATTTGCTATTTAAATGAAGTGAATAAAAGAATTATTTTTCTTAACTGGTTATAACTTTGAAAATAGTACACTTATCAAGTATTGGTAATGCAAATACATTCATTTGTATAAACAAAATTGTCATGCCAGATAAATTTAGCATTTTCTAATGGCAAAATTAGATCAAATGTGTGTAATTTAGAACTGGCAACGTTTTGGGCTGTCACTAGTTATAGATGTTAATTGTTGATAAATAGTCACTAGTTGTATTATTGCAGCTTACTGTTCCTGTGTTTTGAATGCTCATAGTGCACTAGTTTAAGGTCATAAAGAGATCTTCAGTGGTTTTATTAGAAAAAGAGGTTATGTGGAGTTGAGTTGTTGTTGTTTACATACTTAGGAACACAAAAAAAAAATTCCTCCAGCAGAAAGTTGAACTGTAGATTTACTTCCATTGCAAAAGTTTACATTATTTTAGCAGAGCAACAATGCCTAAACAAAATCTCTGAAACAACAGATTCGATATTTAGATTGAATGTAGTAGGATCGATGAAAACTGGCTCGATGGTACCGTATGTGTTTGATGTTGGTCGAGGGGGGCAAAAAGATCTGTCTGCCGTTGGAAATTCATCGTAACGACACTGCAGTCAAAGGTAGGCCGGTTACCTTGGTAACGTCCACTAGCAAATGTCTTGATGCGGTGAATGAACAAGGCCTTGCCTGCCTGCATCTCTTTCCACAACAGATGGTGGGTTTATTTGTCACGGCGTTTACGCCAAGGTCTATTGTTTCAAGAACTAGTTTGGCCGCGACCGATGTTGTTGAAGTACCCACCACCCCCTTTTGCTCGACTCGAGTAGACGTTTCGCTATTGTTTACTGGAAAGGTTATCCTTCTACGCGACGTAGCAAGGAACAGAAAAAAAAAAAAAATTTCTTTTAACGATTCGTATTAATCAAAGCGGAAACTCGATCGTATCGCACGAAAGTTAATCCAGTAATAGACGATAACTAGTCGTAAACTGGAGCTATCATGGCTCCCGTCAGAGTTGGGAGAGGGGTAAAATTCGGGGGCGAAGAAAACGGCCACGGGCGGGACTTATTTGGGTTAATATTTCCTAAATCACAACTTAGAACGTCCTTTTACCCATCGAACCGACCCGTGGATGACACCGATCGAAGATCGTTCCTTCAAAAATTCTATCAAGTTCTCGGTTAATGTTGGAAGGTAGCATAATCGAAGGCTTTGCAAGCCAAGTAATCGTTACTACGATGTGATTAATCGATAGGCAGTTTACCCAATCTCCTTTCTTCCATTTTTCCCTTTCTTCCCCCCGTTTTGATTGTGGATGCAATACTTTATTTATTTCCCAGATTCTTGGAGCATATTTATGTATCGATCGATATCCTCCCGAATTTTTTTCCATTCCTCCTCCTGTTTGGGCAATTCGAAAAGTTTAATACTGTTCGATGTCGGCTATATACAACCGCTCGTTCGATCGATCTATACGTTTCGCTTTTCGGCTAAATGAATAACGATTTTAAGCGCGGTTTGGCCAGCGGAGAGTGAGAAATTTCGAAATTACGTTCATCCGATCGGGAAAATCTGGTTTACTAGTTTTGCATTTCGAGCAAAAGAAATGCAAAAACGTTCGCCCGCCTTCTCTTATCGGATGCGAATAGCACGTGACCGTTCGTTTTTTTATTAAAATATTTTTTGAAAAAAATTGCCTACTATTTGGCGATTTTATTTTTTCATCGCGCACCCTTTCGTTTTTTTAATTGGCTGCTATTTGGCTATTTTTACGGGGGTTTTCGAAAACGCTTCTATCGTGTTTTTGTTTTTAAATTATTTTATAATGCAATAAACTCTTTCAGATGAAATACACGCTACTGGACGAAAGGGACATATCGTTGGTGCAGGAGTTTGCGTTTGAGGTAAGTCGACCTACGTCAACATTAATTTAAATGGATGCTTAGCTGCCGGGGGTAAAGTGGGGATGGATGGATGAAGGAAAGGGGGAGCGGAGGCGACTCCGCTTGCGAGGGGAAGGTGTTTTCTTCACGATTTTATTCTCTTCGTAACGCCGCTACATCGCGTGTAAAAATCTTAACCATTAACGTCTAAACCGATTTCTATTTGTGCTCGAATCTCTTGGTCTGGTTGCCGAGGCAACGCGCACGATCCCTGTTTTGTCCCCCGAGCACGTGACTCGTCGTCGCGCGAAAACGAGAGGAGAGCGAGTGTACTGTACGAGATCCGTCCGGTCCTGTCTTTTGACCACATCCGTTAATAAAACTCCCACGAATTAAAGGAAGGCGCTTATAATAAACAAATAAAACTACATGTTTTTTATATTAAAAAAATTTTCTCGTCGTCGAACGCATTTATGAAAAATCGCGTTCGGGGTATTAATCATCTGACATAGATGACATCACACACGATTCGCTTTATCTCTTTCGATTGCAGATGTCGACCGCTTTGCACAGCTGCCGGATTAGAAAGAACCGCGTCCCGTTATTGCTGTCGGTAAATATTTAACAGTAAAATGCGTCCGTTGAACTTTATTATTACTACTTAATAGATGCAGATTGCGATGGTTTTTTTTTAATTTTTGTCTCCGAAGAGGAAGGCGTCCGGTATTGTTCATTTTTGGATTATTATTTTTTCTTCCCCCTCCACGCATGGGCGGTGCATTCGAGTGCACGCGCAGCTGTACCCACTTTCCGACGCCGAGTTGATTTGTCGACCGTTTCGCTCACCACCTGCCCCGTCCGTCTGCAAAGTAGATTGATTTTTGCTTTTCTCTTAGGAGCGGCAATCATTATAAGGCGAGTTTGGTCGAGAGCGAGGCCGACACCCACCGAACGGGATTACCATGCCATGGAAATCAATAGGTGCTCCGAAGGGCCATCGTCCGCTCGATCCGAAACGAAAGATTAAAAGCATTTATTATTATTATTATTATTATTATTATTATTCTACAGAAAATATGGAAGGAGGAGAATAATGTATTTTATTATTTGATTCCGTAATAGTAATAATTCTCTCTCGATGAAAATGATTATACTTTGGCAAACGAGATCTCGTTCGCCGGGAGATTTGCATTACAGTTTGATTCCCGCAGATTACTTTAATCACGCGCGTCTCTTATTTATCTGTCGTCTGAACGAATCTCGTTCGTTCAAGGTCGGACGAGGACGAAAGCGTTCGTAAAAGTGAAAGAATAAAAAAAATAATAAAAACAGTTACGTGTGGGGTTTTTGTTGTTTCTTTATTATTATTTATTATTATTATTTTTAATTATATATTCCTTCTCTCTCTTCCCCGAGAGATGTCGTTTACCCCTTCCAGTCGGAAATGCGTCACGGGATTTTAAAAAAGCGGAGGTGACGTCATTCGGTACCGGCGCAAACGTGCCTATCCGCTCCAAACAATTAACATATATCGATATCTTGGCACAGTTTAGATGGCCGCTTAAGTTACTGTTTTTGTGCCGAGGATAAAAGTAATGGCACCGTTACCCCCCTTCTCCCGTCCAAATTATCGATCGGAAGTTTTTAACGAAACGATCGTTTTTACGTCGGGATGGGTTTAATAAAATGTCAGATCAACAGGTGAACGGATGATTGATTAGTAATATTTATATCCGGAATTAACAATGACTAATGCTTTTGCTTGCCATTCGTCGAAATTATGCGTTTATTGACATTCTCTTTCTCCCCTCCCCCTTTCTCCTTCGTCACTCCAGGCATAATAGATTTTACTGTTTTATCATGATGATTCTTCAAGTTTTTCTTCTCGTAAAAATGTATTTCCCGGCTGAGAAGATACGGATGCCCGATGTATAATTTAGCGCATAAATATTTTAACCGTTTGCTGTCCCTCTCGGGCCATCCGTTAAATAACACGGATGCTGCGGCAATTTATTGTAGTTATTTATATTCCGTGCCAGAATTATTGTGTTCGTTTGGCTAAATTCCATTTGTCGTAGGATGAGGCATTAAGATCTGGCCAATGTTTGAGTTAACAACCTGATTGTGATCTAGAGCATTCTTCTTTTTCCCCTTTCCAACTGGCACCGTATTGACGTGAACTAATCCTGGTTATGTCTGAGGACTGCGCCATAATATATGTTTTCTCTTTCTCTCTTACTGCCATTACTGTAAATAAATCTTAAGATATTAACTGCAATATACAAAGCATTAATTTGTAATGTTAAGACTTCAGTAAAAAAGGGGGGAATTAACTATAAATTAGAAATAAACACAAACATTAACCTTAATGGAATTTAGAGTTTATCTGAATTTGCAAAAAGAATTTTTTATTTTACTACGTGTTTATTGTGTAAACCTATTGCCAAATAAAGTTTATCTCCTCTGTCAAACAGTTTACATGTTTGTTATCGTCCTTATTCATGGAATAATAAATAAAGATAAATTAATGATTAGTTGTAAGAAAAATTGTTGTTTTGCTCCTACATCAATTAAAATATTTAAACAAAATATAAACTTGTTTGTTTATTTACATGTGTGTGTGTGTATATATATTATATTAGTTTGTTCTTATCTATAATTGTCTTATAATTTAACAATTTTTTTAATTGTTTATAGGCAAGGGTAGAGGTAGATAGAGACGGTAATGGTGCAACAATATTTGCATATGCATACGATGTTACGCGAGGCAGAAATGCTGGGCAGTTTGTTCACGAGTTATTATGGTAAGTGTTTTTAAACTATTATTAATCAGTGAAATGAGCATGTTTTCTAAATCCTCTTTGGAATTTGTAAAATATTTTTAAATAATAGGTTACAGCTGCTGCTATACCTTTTTTTTTTTTAATGGTATCCTTGCTAAATAAATCTTTCAGATGTTTGTTTTTTAAATAAATGTTGTTACTACTGTTACATTAAATTTCTCTAATATTTCTATTATTATTCATTAAAAACAGGCAAAGATTATCGTTCGGTACAATCTATTTCTATGCATGAAGTGAACTGATAACTGTCACTGTGTAGAAACACAATATCTCTCTAAATTGTAATGCTATATTACCCTTAACAGGATACTGACTTGTTTTAATCTGCTGCACCACTTACTGAATGTGAATGGTTGCTATTTAGATAGTGTAAGGTTTTTGACCATTTTAAAATGATGATTAAATTATTCTTTAGTCCTCCTGCTTAACATATAAGATATGTGAAAGCTTCATTATTTTGTTTCATGATATCATTTAGTAAAATACTAAATTAACTATAAAAACAAAATTCCATAGATTTAATGTGTTAATTATATATTGAATTTATCTGTCTAAATTTTAAAATATTTGAAAATTCTTTTTTTATTTATTTTTTCCTCTTAATCACTCTTGTAGTTGTATATGTTTACAATGTGATGCTATAGAATTTTAATTTCTGTTTTGCTCCTAAACTGCGATGAAATGATTATCTCGGATGCTATTTATATATATATATATATATATATTGTTTTTAGTAATGAAAACCGGATGTAATGAGGTTGAATTGAAGTAAATTTTTGCATGTATATGCATAACACAAAGATTCAAAGCTAATGCCAGAAGCCATAATATTCTATCCTTGCAGATCGTCCATTTGCCATCTGGTTGGAGTATGATAACTTCTATAAGAAAATGAAAGCAAATATTTCTGTACGATTATAATGCATCTGGCAAACTAAAGTATTAAATATAACTTTAAAGAATCTTCCATTTTATCTTTTTTCTTCATTGTTTCTTTCGAAATTTCTAGTGTATTTCAAATGTTTAGCAAACAATAGTTAATTTTTATGCCATATAAAAATGGCATAATTTTTTAATGTACTTTTTTTTTTTTTTTT